>NC_028454.1:4035127-4058635 GCF_000263155.2 Setaria italica | reverse complement strand
AAAGGTCAGACCGCGGCCGGCCGGCTTCATCTTTGCATCCACGCTCGCCCTAGTTGCAACAATCTTAAATGAATCATTCTCTCATGGCCCCATATCAGTTGTATATATATTATCTTTTGATGATGAGCTGGTGTACGTGGTCTTCATCGTTGAGTTCCTTAATTTCGAAACGGTTTCAGAGCGACGACGGGCTGATCGGCGACGACGGGATGGCGGCGCGGCCCTACCCGGAGCACTGGAAGGGGGAGAACGGGTTGTACTGCGCTGGGTTGGCGCGGAGGGGCATCTACGGCAGCTACTCGGACGCGGAGCTCATCGCCGGCGACATCAGCGAGCTTCTGCGCCCCCAGCAGACCCACAGCAACGGCTCCAAGTAGCCCATCGAGCATTCGCGTCCGTCGGATGCGTGGGCAACGGCTGCCGTCGCCCTTGCCGGCCGGCTCGCCGACGGTCATATATATATTTATATATACTGCTATAGTAGCTTGTGAGCTGCGGATGCTGCTCATTATTGAAAAGGAGGACATAAAAGGCAACCCGACGCTGTCGAGATTTGTTGCATTTGGTAACTGTTATGTATATGTTAATAAATGTGCCACCGTACCCATGGTCGTTGCCCTGTCTGTGCTCTCGATTGTATGTCCCAACGACTGCATGAGAGCGATATTGTAGCTCATAGTGAAGTGCTACTAAAAAAAAAAGCTTTGATATGTTTACTTGTGCTCAGAAACTGTAGCGCCTTAAAAGTAATCTCACTGTCACAGACTCACAGGGCAGCTCCAATAGGGTGACACCTGAGCTGTTTATAGGGAATCCACCTCACATGCATTTTGCTTGTGTGGAGGAGGGACGGGAGGAGAAAAAAAAACTATGTCGCCATGAAGAGCCGGTCAAGTTCTCTCTCCATACCTGGTCCATACTAGAAACTTAAGGCTTATGATGTCACATACTTCCCCTCGTATAAATGATCCCTTCTATGTTAGTCTAATTGTTAGAGGATCAACAATGTCACGACATGTGCATATCTCTAGAGATCCTTGTACTTTTTTACTGTGCGGAGGAGATAGGGAGAGGGGAGAGAGAAAAGAGCAATGCAAGCTAGATAGCTAGTCGCTGTAGCACACCTTCGAGGGCTGTTCGCTTCAGCTTTTAAGCCGGCTGAAAAGTTAAAACGGCTGATTTGTTGTGAGAGAAAAATACTGTTTGGTGGCTGATAAGCCGGCTGAATAATCTGAAGCGAACAGGCTGCGAATCTTGGGTGGCCCGGCATCTACATCTCCAATCATCTCCTTTTAAGTTGGGGCCTATACTAATATAAGCTTTGAACGGTAGAAAAATAATCCTTCATACTAGCTCTTGTTAAGATAAAAGTGATATATAAGCATTTGAGCCAACAGATAGTTATAACTATTGTAGCGCCTCACGGGTTGGTACGCGGCACACACACTCTTATTCCGCCAAGTAGAGAAAAATCTTAAAAACATTTGCATTGATGGAGAAATGGAGATGCCTAATGCAGCAGCATTTTTGACAAGACATGGTGTGCCATATGCTCCGCGACTGTACATCTCGCGTGTGATAAATAGCTATTTGTGGCGCCACACGCACTGTTACTTCCATAGATCGGTCCAACAAAGGATTACAGCCCATTATAAAAAGCCCAACTGCAGTTCCGCAGTCGACAAAGACGTGGCCCAATATTGAGGCTTGAGATAGCCTCCCACGATACGTGGTTATATTAGTGGACCGGCCCACACGCACTGTAGCTTATATTACAAGAAATGTGGTAATCCATGAAAGATTTTTTGGTGACGTTCTCAGGGAACATCGTAGATATGCTTATATCTACGACGATTTATGAATTTCCATTACAAATCTGCAAATGGTCAATTTGGGCTCGAATTTGGGCCTAGTTTCCGTGACAGATAATAAAATCATCACGGATTTGATATCATACTTAACCACAATAATAATAAAGAAAAATATGTCACGATTGGCACAGACCCACCCTTTAATCTAAGGTAGTTGTTGTTTCCTATTTAATTAGCAATAAAGTACTAAAACTACTTTTTGATAAAAGTTAACCATGCATAAAGATTAATCCACCATTTATGTTGCATTTGTTTTCCCTAGGCCCTGAGTAATCCAAACATCAAAACCATGCACTTCTTTGGTGAATCCCACATCTATGTCTTCTTTCTTTTTTCCCTTTGGAATGCTATTTTATTGGGATGGCTCTAGTTTCATTAGTGTAACACCATTTGTTTTGTCTCATGTCAAAACCACCAAAATTTTGAACTTTTTAAATTTTCTAACAAACTAAAATTACAAATCTGATGCTACTTCATTTCAAATCCTTTGTTTGAATCCCTTCAAAAGTGTTCAAACCTCTTTCTTTCAGCTAAAATGTTTGGACCCAATCTCTTTTCTCTTTACTTTTTAGCCCGCCTCGGCCCATCCTTTTTCCCTCTGCAATTCTACAACATGACCCTTTTTGCCACAGCCCAGCTCTCCCCCTCGTCCGGCCTATCTTTGAATACAATTTTATGCAATTTTTTTGAATCTTGTTTGACATACATATAGTTAAAATTAAAATTACTTTCAATAAACATGTAGAAATTCATTTAACCGATAGAAAATATTTAATGAGTTAAAAAAATTATTGAAATCCTACATAATAATATCTATGTAGTCTATTATATGCAAAAATTGTATTGAGGTATTTAAGATAATTATTTTTGCAAGTTGTTTCACAAAGGTGCCTTAATTAGTTGAAAATTTAAAAACAAAGCTAAACGAGCCAAAAGTCCAGGGTTTGGGCCATTCTCTCGAAGCACATGCTCGGCCCAACCATCCTTGTCCGTCCATCCTTGATTTGATGGATAGGATTGTGTCGTGATGCTATAAAATCCCTTCAGTAAACACTCCCCACTCTCGAAAGCCTAGCTCCTCCTCCTTTGTTCACTGGCGCTGCGACGACAACGGCACACCTGCCTGCAGACCTTGCCAGCAGCCCAGCACGCCGCTTCAAGTACCCTGGCCATGCCTTCCCCGCACCTCTAGAGAACCTCGGGCATGCGGTGTGGCGGCGCGACCGGTGCTCGCCCCGCTGTAGCATCCCCACACCTGGCGGGTCAAGCGGTGGCGGCGGCCGCGAGCGAGATCTGCTTTGAGTCCTGCCGCATCCACGCCGCTGCAGCAAATGTATGTGAGGCGGCGGGTGGTCCCTCCAGTCATAGATCTAGCCCCAACGCTTATCTTTGGAACACAAAGTTCATATAAAACTACGATTTGATCCATAAACTATCTTTTCATCACCGATATCAAAACCGCTCCCCCCGCGTGGGCGACACGGGCGGGCGAGCGCCACCACCGCCTCCCATCCCCTCCCTCCTCCCTTCCCTTCATCGCGCCGCCACTCGAGCCGGCCATTGGATGTCCGAGCAGCCCGCAATGAGGGCGGCTGTGGGGCGGTTTTTCTTCTCCTCTGTTATGGCCAGGTGGGCGCGACTGCCTCGTCGTCGAAGGGGGCCTGGGGCGGTGCCGGCGGCCAGATCCAGCACCGGTGGGTGTGGATCCGGTGACCCCATGGATGGATCCGTCGACAAGGCGCGCGCACGCAGGGGGGCGATGACCAGCGATGCGTATCTGCTGCACTGCGCGTGGCCATGGGGGGCCTGCCCGGGTCGCGGTCGGCAAAGGAGGCGAGACGGAGTGTGCTGATGAGGAGTGCGGCGTGGAAGAGGAGGAGGGGTGCCGTGAGGAGGAGGGGCAGGAGCGACCACCCGTGCGCGCGTCCAAGCTCGCCGGCGGAGGATGCTGTGCGGGGGCGGCGGCTGGCATGGCGGATCGTGGGAGTTGACGGTTGCCGGCGGGCTCTCAATGGGTGATGCGCGCGAACGAAGGTCGGGCAGCCGGTGCGGGCAACAGAGGAGTGCCGGCTAGGAGAAAAGCATGACGCGGCGTGGCCAGGAGTGCACGCGGCAGTCGGGAGGCACGCCACGGCCGAGAGGACCGCAGCCGTGAGGAGCGCGTGGCTAGGAGGAGCGCAGCTGGGAGTGCGTGCGGCGGCCGGGAGGAACGTGGCCGGGAAGTGTGCACGGCCAGGAGCAACACGCTGCAAGACATGTGGTGGCGGAACGACAAGCAGACGCGCGGCATCGACAGGAAGGTGCAGGCGGTGGAGTGTGCTACGCGTGGGCAGTGGTGGAGAACGGCGACAAAAATGGAGGTGGAGGTACAGTGGCACGGCGAGTGGAGGTGTGGCGGTAGCGTCGCCTCGGCTGGGTTGCCATAGCGGTGGTCCGGGAGTGCCGAACCATGTACGTGCAACGAAGGGTTGTATTGCTTCGGGCGAAATCCCTCACCGGCCGTCGTGCTGGTGGACATGACAATGGTGTCCTAGGACGTCGTCTTCCCCTTGGGGGCGTCATGTTGGAATTACAATCCTGCTGCACGGGGTTCTCTCGATGAAAACCCTGTCGAGATCCTGAACAAGCGACGACGGCGCTATTGGTGTTGTGCCCTCCTTGGAGGCGTCATCTCTAGAGACCCAACTTGGTTCGTGGCATTGATGAACCATTGTTATGGGAGGCCATAGCCAAAGGTGGCAACTTCGCCACATGGTGCGCTGAATGGGTGATTTGAAGCGTCCCCACATAAGCAGAGACTAAATGTGATACAAATATGAGTCCCAAGAGGCTGATAACATATTTATTCAACAAATGGTTCATAAACCGTACAACTTCCGAGGGAACAGGCGCGAAAGCCATGCCAAAATGATAAGTAAAACAACAACGGTAATGATCCAAGCTACTGTCCAGATAAACCCTAGACAGCACTCGGGACTATGCACTAGCGGAAGCATCCTGCAAAGAACCGACGCCACAAGCAACGTTGGGTGCGGAATCGACCACCTACTCGATGTCCTTGGCAACGAAGTCCAGGGCTTCCTCTGAAGCAACAAAACAAGGGTGAGTACAAAAGTACTCAACAAGTCCAACCCCATCCACGGAGGGGATACAATCAAGAATATGCACAAGATATATCAATAAATAGGCTAAGGTTTATTTGCAATAAAACTAGATTTTCAACATATGCAAGGGTTCATTTTCAAAAGGGTTTTCGCAAAGCATTTCTTTGGTAACTGAATAATTAAGTGGGGTTGATCCTACACAAAGGATCCAAGTTTTAATGCTACCAAACTTTTCGTCCACGATAGCTCACGGCACAAATGCCGGACACTTCCAAAATCCAACACACGCCATGAAAATCATCCATCCCCAAAAGCTAGTTATGTGCCCAAACCATAACTCGTTCAATACCGTGAACACGGCTATTCGAATAGGTTTTAACTCTACAGAGGTGTACACTTTACCCACAAGTAGGGTACCGTAGCACGATCACCTTAGTGTCAGTGCAGATCCTATCAAAGTCATTACCCACTTTAGCTAAGACTGACTAGCCAACACGGAAGCAACCAAAGGGTTATTGGCCTACCAACGAGGTCTCAACCGGGACCTAAGTCACACAAACTTACTCTTTCTCCATGATCTTCTATTGCTCACAAGCTCTCCTGATGGCTAACAGACTAGCTAGTAGGATTTATGCTAAGCCTTCGCCGCATACAAAGGTCAAGTGGTTGCACAATAAATTGGGTTAGGCAAGATGACACATCAACTCGGTCTTTAATTAAGACAAGACAGATATCTTCCAACCTGCTCAACCACTAAGGTACGAGCCCAACTTGGTATTTCACACAAGAAACACCCATCCGTCTCATCAAAACATCTTTTCTTATCTTTCACCAAAATCCCATTTATTTTCACCAAAACACTCATGCATTTATTCTTTGATAAAACACATTGTAGTCATAATTGAATTGTAATAAAATGAGTAACAAGGTCCTAAGCATTCTAGTAGTAATTATCATCCAAATAGAGCATATCATATTTAGAGATAATTCTAGGACATCGAGGAATAATCATAGCAATCAAGGGGTGGCTATCCAACCGGGTCTTTAAGCAGTAAAACAATATGCAATTTATAAAAATGGCCAATAGGTTGTGTCTGTAAAACTGGCATAAATATGCATCAATGGGTGAGATTGGAGTTGCCATCCTCAAAGTCGTCCGGGAGTTCCTGCTCGCGGTACTGGTCTTCAAGCTCGTCTTCGAACTCCTCCTCCTCGGTCACTCCGCGATCTACAGCATGCACGAGCAAGCACACAATAAAAAAATAAAAAATAAAGTTTTACCTATTGAGCTCGGAGAGAGAGAGAGAGAGAGAGAGAGAGAGAGAGATAGATAGAGATCGAAAATAGAGGAAGGAGGAGTGTTTTCATGGAATTGGTAGATGACTCGGCGGGAATATGTTTGGGAATGATGTGGTCGAATTTGGGATGCATAGGAGGAAATTTGGTGCATAAAATGGTGCCGAGAAGGTGCTTAGGGGCTGGTATTAAAGGGTCAAGGGACCTTTCGTAAAGGGGGAGGGCTTCTGATGAAAAGGGTAAGAGAGAGGGTAAAGGGTCTTGGTGTAAAAAGGACAAGGGGAGGGGGAAAAAAAGGCAAAGTGCCTTTTTCTTCTTCCTCGAGACAGAACCAGGGACGGTACAGGAGGGAGGGAGCGGCCTAGCCGGGAATGGGCAGCGCCGGGGCACGGTGGCAGTCGGGAAGTAGGGGAAAACGGAGAGGAGACCGAGGGGGTCCGATTCCTCTTCTCACCTCGGGCTGGGGTGACGGTGGCGGCACTGGGCGGCGGCGCTGGGAGCACGGGAAAGGAAGGAGGATGGCCGGGGCTTGGTGGTGGAGTGGAGGGCCTTTTATAGGTTGGAGGCGAGGGAGGGGGCGGCAACGGGTGGCGTAAAGGGGCGAAGCATAGGGACGACAGTAATGGCGCACACGGGCGGCGCTGTGCCAAGATTCACGGCGGCTTGGCAACGGGCGTCACGCCGGTGGCAGGGGCGGTAGTGTGCGGGGCTAGCGAGGGTCAAGCGCGCGCGTCACGAGGTGGGCAGGCAGCGGCACGGTGGCGTGCACGGTAGGGGGCACGCATTGGGCGAGGATGCACGGGGGCTGGGCGCTAAGGTGCGGCGTGCGGGGGCACTAGTGCAGGGCGGGGGGCCTGGGCGCGTGCTGGAGCGCGCGTGGCGTGCATGGTGGCAGGGCTGGGCGCTGGCGCGGTGCGCGGGCTAGGGGGCGTGCATGCGCGGCAGGAAGCCATGCACGGCAGGAGAAAGAAGGAAGGAAAGAGAAAAAGAAAGAGAAGGAAAAGAGGAAAAAAGGAAAGGGAAAAAGGAGAAAAAGATAGAAGAAAACGAGAGGGGGAGACGGCGATGATTGCAGAAACTATCACGAGCATGCGCGGCGGTCTTCCATCTGGCACGCGACATGACTCGCGGAGAGGAAAAGGAAAAAGGATGGACGGTGGTCGGCTTGCTGCCGGGACGACGAATTCACCGGGAAGTTGAAATTTTGGGAGCTCAAATGGTGAAAGATTTTTGAAAATGAGTTTTAGCGAGTGATTTGATTTGATAAATTTTGTACGGGTGTTACATGATGGTCGAGCCCAGGTGCAGGGCATCGAAGTTATAGTGGCGGTCAGGGGTTGTTGCATGGTTGTCAGATTTGGCTGCTTGCAGCGGACCACGGCGGCTGACATTAATTGGCAGCAGTCAGTGCAGTGTGGGACTGTGTCGGAGGACGACGCTTGCGGCAACGGCAGCATGAGACGACTAGGCTTGTAGCGGACTGCGGCGGGTTGCTTAGCTTGGCTAGGCTATCCGGTGCGGTACATCGTCGGAAAACGGTGCAAGCGACTTTCCTGGCTTGCTGACACGGCGGAGAAGGCTATATGCGAGGGCGAAGCAACGAGATGAGGTCGACACACTGTGGCGGCTTGGCTGATCAATGGAGATCTTGGAAGTGGGGCAATATCGCTCAACACTCTGACAGCGACAAAAGAAATGGATCCGTGACATGGAGTACTGCGGCGAGCGTGGCGAGACCCCCGTGTGCGGTGTCTATTCGAGGTGACGAGAGAGAGGCAGAGTCCAACAGTGGATGTGGCGAGGCCCCCGCACGTTGTGTTATCGTGGCGGCGACTGCGAGGCAGCCTGCGAGAGGTTCGGATTCAGTGCTATCACCCTGCCAGGTGGAGAGTGATGTTACAGCGGCACTACAGCGGAAGGTCTTGCATAGTGGTGGCCTTCTCGGTGCGGTGCAGTTTGTTTCTCGGTTCAACGTCGACGCTAGGTTACGCTGGGAGGTTTCGGTGACTTCTTGACCGTGTGTATGGTGGTACGAGCTGCGGTAAGGCTTCGGTTCTATCGTCGAGGTGTTGAGAGGAGTTGAGTTCGGCGTGGGTTGATGTCCCAATCCCACTGGCCGATGTGTTGTAGAGTTGTGTTACGTGTGAGGTGTGGTGCGGCGTGCGTTGATAACCCAATCCAACATGCTGGTGTTTGCATTATTGTTTTCTTTTTGTTATTTTCATCCAGTATGAACTTCACCTTCTTTCTAATATAATCGGCAGCTCTCCTACCTGGTTCGTTAAAAAAAAAATCTAGCCCCGGCTCCATGGAATCCGGCGGCGGCGCTTTGTCCGTCGAGTGGTGCCGCGGTGCCGCCCTCATCATCTGCCTGCCTGCACCGCGGACGAGATCCACCGCGCACCCGGTGGTGCCTCGTGCTCTAGGAATAGGGCCTCGTCCCAATGTATGTGATGCCTCCGCTATTTTGCTTCGGTTTTGTTTCTTTGTGACTGAGAGCTGTCGTTGATTTGATTTGGCGTCGCGTGCGTGTAGGCTGCTGTCATGAATCACCCCTTGATGGTGCCATTGCGGAGGAGCAGGCGACGTCAATAGGCGTTCCATGATGTTGCGTGCATTGCTTCCTCCCCCCATCTCCAAAGTCTGCAACCATGCTAAGGTTAACGTGCTGCAGATCTCCTCAAATAATTTCTTGCAAAAGGCCTAATTGTGTCATGAGTTTTGTAGATGCTAAAATGTAATTTACACTTTAGTTTGCAGTTTGTGACCTGTTGGAAAAGAAATCAAAATAATAGATTCTCTTGTGTCTGATGTATCTACCATTCAGTTTCTTCGAGGATTTGAGAATAATGTATCAGTAGCATAGCTAACCTTTTAATTTGTTTATTTCTTCTGAAGCAGATTGTGATTGCAGCACTTGGAGAAAGTGCAATCGTGGGCTTTCTGGTAAAATGTGCAGGTGATAGTAATCATATGTCTCCTTTTACATTTCAGAGATGCTAATTTCTAGTGCTAGGGATCTCCTTTTTAATGCCTTCTTTTACATTGACTTGTATCCTGCTGTTGGTAAATGAACGTGAACCAGAGATTGTGTTGTCACACACACACTGGTTAAAATCTATCTGCCCTTGTAGTCCTTTACTTGCTAAATGTCTACAGATTTGAAAACTTATTTGTAGTATTGTAAATATTACAATGCAATAGCTCTCTTTTTGCTTTTATATAATTGTTCTTATATGTGTGGTTTTACAGGGTGTTGCCATGGCCTGCTACTTTGTACTAATTTGCAGGGTGTTGTCAACCACATCAGCTCCTGCTACTTCCATGAACACTAAGTGACGGTTCCTGCACCAGGGGTACCCGGGGAAGGGATTTAAGACAACCAGACGCAAAAAGCCAAGGGCCCAACAGTGGGAAGCATACTGGAGGTGGCCCAGGAGACGCCCCGGCCCACCTCCCGACCTCCTTGGTCGGGGGCTGAGGGCCATAACTCACCGATCCAGCCAGATCGGGGATAGAGCCTGCAAGGGTCCCACAACGTCCCACCCACTCCTTGACTAGGGATGACCGGTGCCGTACCAGGAGCATTAAATGCGGGGCGTGGCCCCCCTGATCGCCCCACGCGGTGACATGACCTTGCAAAGGGAGTCGACCTTTAGCCGGGGGGTTCGAGGGTGAGGCTACACCCCTCGAATCGCCCAGGATGACCTGCAGGATGAGGCCACACGCGGTCGTACGTGCCCACGCGCCCCGACGTCATCATCACCCTCGCCGCTAGGGTGACCCGTCAAGATCATGGCCATGCCACCACGCCAGGCCTGGTACCCGTAGGCGAGGCAGGACCCAACATCGGGCGTAATGGTGTGGAGTGGCTGTGAGTGCACTAAGGGGGTTGGGGAAAGCTGAGAGAAGCAGCACGCCCTATCCAGGGCGTTGACCAAGACTCACCTACTCATCTCTGATATGGACATCAGCGGCAGCTTCCGTCATGTTCACTACCACGGGGTTGGTGGACGGGATGGGGGCACATCGCAGAGCAGACCAAGCCATGCATAAGCAGCCCACGCCACACAAGAGCCACCGTACAGGGCGTGCGAAGCCCACGACCGGCCAAGAGGATAGGACAAGGAAGTCCCTTAGCGAAAGGCTGCCCCGACCACACCACAACCCCCGACCTTTGAGATTGGGGACCCCCTCCATTTCTCAACATTATCACCCGGTCCCTGGCCTATATAAAAGGAACTGGGCCTTGCTTCTCTCTTGCATTTCATTCACACGCACACACTCTCGCATCGCATGAACGCTTGCTTGCAAGCACCCCGTTGTAAGCTCAGTGCACTCGATCCGAGGAACACGTCTCCTGCCAAAACTGGACGTAGGGGACTTCCCAAACCGGTATAATTCCTTATTCTTGTGTACTAGCCATCAGAAGGGAGGAGAGTGCGGCGTACAATCACTAGTTGGCGGTACGAAACACCGACACTAAGACTAGCCTCAACAGAAATATTCTTGTCACGTGTAAGAAAAACCTTGGACCCTATGGCTCTAGTACGCAAATATACTGAGTAGTTGTACAGTACACCATATGGCAATTCACAAAATATTGTCTTCCACCATGCAGTTTTTTGATGTAACATAGTCTTTGATGTATGCGACCTTTCCGTAAATGATGATAGTCCAACTTCAATTATATTGTTAGATGTAACATATATTGCAGTTCATATGTATGCATGGCGTTTCTGGTGTGAGCAAATTATTGTACATTGACATTGCAGGTCATATGCATGCATGGTGCTTTGATTATATTTTGCTTGCTTAGTTCATGGACTGTGGGACTGAGTACTGATAATGTCATTTGTTTGTCATATTTTCCATGGATATGCATGCTTTTTAACATGATCTGGTCAAAGTAACATTTTTCATGCTACTCTAACCTATTCTAATTTGATACTACTACTTTAAATTCCAGCAGTAACTTAGAGCTATAACATGCTGTTCAAATTTGATAGTAATCCATTGAATTCAAAACTTTCCACTGCAAATATTACTGAGTATTTGAGTATTTAACAATGTGTTTTTTTAGGTCGATGAACAGATGCAGCAAGGAACGAGTAGTTAGAAGAGATTGGTTGAGGATGAGATCTGGCCAGTGAAAAGCAGTAAGAGATTGAGAGTTTGATGAAGGCAGACTAATGATTTTGGTCTATCCATAGCACTTTTTGTTACCTTTCTAATACATGATGAAATAGCTTTGGTCTCTATTTCTGTGTGATTTGTAATACATGATGAAATGGCTTCAATACTAAATGACAGTAATTTTGGCTACCTTGATTATTCTAAGAATATTTTTAAATTGTGCTGTAATGTTCTAAGAATATTTTTAAATTGTGTTCTAATATGGAATTGGGCCTGAATTGGTTTGGCTTGTAAATTGATGGGCCTACATAAAGATTGAGCCTGTAATGTGCTAGGAGATAAAAGCAATTGGGCCATGAGCAATAAATGGTCCAGACAAGAAAATAAAGTTCTTATATGGGCTAAGCCCACAACAAAACGCTAGTTGCCACGTCATGTTAGTTACGTGGCTATTTAATCCATGACCAACAGCTATCTCACGTGGCGACAATTTATGACGGTTATTTTCATCACTAAATCTGGGCTTGGGCTGGGCTGCGCGGGCCGCAGACTATTCTATGACGGTTAAGAAACGTCAATTGCGTCAATCTGAGGTTAATATATGACGCTCAATACATGACGTTATAAAAATTGTCATAGATGTCGTTTTATGACGGTTTTTTGATGATCCGTGACAAAATCTATCCATCATAGATTACAAGATTTCTTGTAGTGAATTACTTTTTTCTTTTTCCTATTTTCTTATTTGTTTTATTTTTCCTTTATTTTTATCTTTCAATCGTTTGTAAGTTGTTTACTATGTAATAATCATATAATTTATCATTATTTTTATATGGATTTAAACAAACTAATACTCGACTGTTTCAGTATTGAAAATTTATTATTCACGATGTAGTCATATTTATTCGATCATTTGTTCTCTATATTAAATTATTTATTTGACATGCAGATTAAATTGTCCTCCTTAATTATATTTGTTCACTATGTTTTCTTATTTGTTAGAGAATTTTGTTCGCCAACTTTTTCACTTTGCTGACTTAATTTATCCATGATATTAAATTATTTGTTCGTTTTATGGACATTATTCAGTGTTATGCACTTGTGTTGTTTGTTCATGAATGTCGGCTCATTTGTCTACTTTGAATTAATAATTTGTTCACTGAAGTGGACTTATTTAATCATTTGTAGAATAATTTGTTTATTAGTAGGGTGACCATCATTATCTTGGCTTGACTAATTTTGTTTGCTACTTTCTTCATTTCAAATTGTATGTCATTTTAACTTTTCTAAATTCATAGATATTATCATGCATCAAGACCTACATTATATCTAGATACATAGGAAAAACTATGCATCTAAGAAGATAAAACAACCTACAATTTGGAACGAATAAAATGAAGTAGTAGACTAATTTTTAGCATAAAGCGTGTAAGGGATAATACGCGAGTACCCGCAACATGCACCGTTGGAAAAAAGTGAGCTCGGTTGGGCAGACTATGAAATGGAGTATGAAATGGAGTATATGTTGTGGCCAGGATGGTCACTGAAACCAGGCTGACCGTAGCCAGGACGTGTGCGTGCAAGGAGGCTTGTTTGGTTTGTTCGTTTCGTTTGAGCCAAGCTGTCCTGCGATGCTATTGGTTGCATGGCTGCTGGCTCGACTAACACACAGCGAGATAGAAAAGTTAGCCTCTAACACACAGCGAGATACAAAAGTTAGCCTCTGCATCTGCGAGCTGCAGCGCACAAGCTAGGTCCGTGAGAAACGAATTTCATTTTCGTTTGCGCGGAGCCAGACCGGAAGAAGTTTTTTCTTACACGCGCTCAGCCAAGCTCACCTCCTCCCCAAGCAACTAATCATTAAGATAATACATCCTAGGTTGGGCTGTATGCGCCCAGCCAATCACATCCTTACTCGCCAGGCATCGATGATTCAACAGCCCTCGGTGCTAAAAATTTTCTACCAAGCATCGGAGGCTGCAGTGGCAAAATCGAGGCTTCAATCTTCTCTCTCCAGTTTCAAGCATCGCCTTTTCCCACACTGTGAGTGCTCTGAGGGGATAATAAGGCCTGGCCTGGTTTGGTTCCTCTAACTTATTTTTAGCACCCGTCACATCGAATGTTTAGATACTAATTAGAAGTATTAAACGTAGACTATTTACAAAATCCATTACATAAGTGGAGGCTAAACGGCGAGACGAATCTATTAAGCCTAATTAGTCCATGATTTGATAATGTGTTGCTACAGTAAATATTTGCTAATTATGGATTAATTAGGCTTAATAGATTCGTCTCGCCGTTTAGCCTCCACTTATGTAACGGGTTTTGTAAATAGTCTATGTTTAATACTCCTAATTAGTATCTAAACATTTGATGTGATACGTGCTAGAATAAGCAAAGCGAACCAAACGCCCCTAATACGAACGCTTTGCAACAGTGTAGCACGCACGGTGGCATCAGCAAATCATGGCCGAGGCCCACCAGCTACGTGTAGCGAGGACGACCTCAAGTCCTTCGACGACTGCGACCTTTTTTCGAACCTTGCAAACAGGCACGCACCCTCGACTTTTTTTTTCGAATCACACCGTACACACTGTAGATATGGTCACAAATACGCACGCGCCCCTATAAACACACGTACACAACCTTACTCTTATGAGCATCGAAAGACTGAGCCGGCAAAATCCTCAAGATTGGTGAAGTCAGTATTGGCACCTCGCTGTGGACGAGCACGTCGACTGCCACTGAAAGAATAGCATCGCTTAAATCCTGAAATAAATGCAGGAAAATATGAATACCAATGTCAAGTTAAGGACTGGAATTTTAGTATACAGGTTTCACCGTAAGAGCTGAGCAACGCTCATTTCGCTTGAGATGAAAAATCAAACTTTTCAATTGAGAGGATCATGTAGATTTTTCCCAGCTAGTTTTAGTACGTAATTTTTTTTTCGAATCAGTTTTATAGGTAACTAAAAGCATCTCCAAGAGTTCCCTATTTACCTTCCTAATACTTGATTTTTAGGAAAATGAGAAAAAATCTCTCTCCAACAGTTTCTAATCCATCCTCCTAATATTTAGGCACTTGGGAAATCTCCTCCCCGCGCGTGTAACTTTGCGCGTCTCGTCGGTCACGCGGATTCGCCTTCCCGCGTGGAATCCATCATGACGCACCTTCTTTTGCCGCCGGTCTATCCTTCGCGTGCTTGTCCATCGTTCGTGGTGGTCGTACAGGAAGGAAGCCACTCCTCCATTGCTCGCCGTCCAGGTCAACAAACGACAAGTGACCTGGTACATACTCCGATCTATCGTTTTGCCATGGGCTTGCTGTGCTGCCGCCGGCGCCATGGCTTCCTGTCGGCCGCCACCGTCCGTCCGTCCTTATGTTTTGCCGTGGCGGCCGTGCTCTTTTGGATCTGCTGCATTGTTGTATCACTGGATCAGAAGCCGTCCCTATGTGCTTGCCGTGCTAGGTCATGGCCGGATGCCGCCACTTTGCCAGGCCATGGCGGGCTGCTGCCTTGCGTGCGAGGCCGTGGCACCCTGTGGCCGGCCATGGCTGTCCGCTGGCCGCCAGCTGCTGCCGCTGTGCGATGCCGCTGTGTGCCTGCTGCCGAGAGGGTGCTGGCTGTGGCCGGCCGATGTGTGCCTCACGATGTGTGCCTGCCGATCTTAGTATTGCGCTAGTGCTTTAGCTAGATAGGCAGATACAATGTAGGAGCGTAATGGTATATGTTGGTACTGAAAGCATATAATTGCCCTGATTGCCTGCTGCTTATTGCCGATTCCTGCATGGTACTGTGCACTGCTGTCGGCTGGTGCTGCCTACTGCTTATTGCCGATTCCTGAATGGTACTGTGCACTGCTGTTGGCCGCTGCATGGTACTGTTATTGGAGTACTTGCCTACTGCTTGCTGTTAGCAATTAAGCCTGTTGCCGGATATGTACAGTAGGCTAGCTGTTTTTCAGTTTTCATTCGGTTAGCGTTTCAGGATTTCAGTACTAGCTGTTTGATCGATGACGCTGTGTGGGCCTCAATTTGATTTTTTAGATGTCATTTATTAGAAACTCTTAGAGATGATTATCTTTTTCCCTCCCAATTAATATTTGGGAGTTGCCAAACTATAACTTTTTAGGAGAAAAAAGTAGAAAACTTTGGAGATGCTCATATATCGATGTAACATCGTAGAGTCGTACGAGTCTGTGAGAAGGCGCCGTGTGGCTGGCTAGCTGGGGATAAGGCACTGTACCGGTCGATCACTCGATCGAGTGGACGCGCTGCGAACTGCGAAGAGCTTTACCCTTAAGCTGGTTTTGGGTCGCGTCGTCGTCTTCGATCCCCCCTCCCGGATTTTTTGTGCGACTCCTAGTCCTCCGTCGAGTGTTGTGCGTAGGTACGCTTCCGCTCGCGTCGCGCCAACCTAAAAGGACCAGCTAGCAGCTCCATACGGCACAGATGCCCAGCACGGAACAAGAACACCACAGTGATGGCGACAGGAGGAGGAGGAGGCGTCGTCGCTCCGCCGCCGGAGGTGATCGTCGTCGGGGCGGGGCCGTCGGGGCTCGCGGTCTCGGCGTGCCTCTCCCTCCGCGGGGTGCCCAGCCTCGTCCTCGAGCGCGACGACTGCGTGGGCTCCCTGTGGCGGAAGCGCGCCTACGACCGCCTCACCCTCCACCTCCCCAAGCAGGCCAGCGCGCTGCCGCACGCGCCGCACGCCGACGAGGCCCCCACCTACCTGCCCCGCGACGACTTCGTCCGCTACCTCGACGGCTACGCCGGCCGCTTCGGCGTCCGCGCGCGCCTCCGACGGGAGGTCCGCGCCGCGCGCTTCGACGCCGCGCGCCGGCGCTGGGACGTCGAGGCGCTCGACCACGGCACCGGGGAGCTCGAGCGCCACGCCGCGAGGTTCCTCGTCGTCGCCACGGGGTCCTACGACGAGAAGTTCGTGCCGAAGGTGCCCGGCCTGGAGGGGTTCCCCGGGAAGGTGATGCACGCCAGCGAGTACAGGTCGGGGAAGGGGATGGAGGGGAAGAGCGTCCTCGTCGTCGGATGCGGCAACTCCGGCATGGAGATCGCGCTCGACCTCGCTGAAAACGGCGCTATCACCTCCATCGTCGTGCGCAGCGAGGTCAGTCATCGGATCCGCCTCACTGATTAGGTCATTAACATCCATATGTGCAAAAAACAAAAGAGGGAGAGAAGTTTTTGCACGGATTTAGATAGAAGAAGGAATTGGGATTCAAATATGCTGGAGCGGAATAATTTCGGTACCACAAGGAATGGTTGGTTTATAAGACATTATTGTTGTTCAATAAAAAAACATCATTTTTCAAATCAAAACCTTAAAACTTCCTTGTGCACCTAAATTCAGCACGAAGCTTCTCGCGTTGGCTTACAAGTCGTATAGTGAAATTGACCGTAACCGAACTTTGTTTGTCTTATAGGGTGTCATGTGTATGTGTATCTATCAACTTCTCATTTTGGAATTGATCCTCAATTTACTCGATGGGCTTTCTACATGATCACCAGGAGCATTACATTCATACAAACAAATGAAAAGAAATCTCTCAATCTCCTAACTAACTAACAATCTCTCGGGTGGATCTCGAATTGGTGTACGTGCAGGTCCACATCCTGACGAAGCAGATACTGAACCTGGGGGTGAAGCTGGGCTTTTACCTGCCGATCTGGATGATCGACATGCTGGCGCTGTTCCTGTGCTACCTCGTGTTCGGGGACACGTCCAAGCACGGGATCAAGAGGCCCGCCGTCGGGCCCTTCACCATGAATAGGCAGACCGCCGCCCTCCCCGTCATCGACGTCGGCACCTACAAGAAGATCAAGAGCGGCGAGATTCAGGTCAGCAGATTGAAGCTCTCTGATCCTAGTTACTTTCACTCTCTCAGATGATAGCGCTGCGTCAATGCATTTGGAATACTATAGATGTGAAATCCCTGAAGGCTGAAGAATCTGATGTGCAATGTGATGATCAATCATTCAATCTGCAGGTTATACCGACAGGCATGACGAGCGTGCAAGGGAACGTCGTCGAGTTCGCCGACGGGAGGCGGCATCCTTTCGACGCCATCGTCTTCGCCACCGGCTACCGGAGCGGCATAAAGCGGTGGCTCCAGGTTCGTTCAATTGGTTCCCGGCCCTAGGCGATATCATGACCGTCACCACTAAATTAGTGAAAATTTAACTAAGACAAAAATTAATGGAAATAATTGCAGGACGGCAGCAGCGAGCTGGTCGGCAACGACGGGATCCTGAAGCAGCGCAGCCCCAAGGCGGGGAACGGGCTCTACTACGCGGGGCTCTCCGGGAGAGGCATCTTTGGCAGCGGCACGGACGCCGAGTTCATCGCCGACGACATCAGCAAGCAGCTGCAGCCCGTGCACGAGCACGAAGCCCATGGCAAGCCAGAGCACTAGCTAATGTGAGTCTGCAGACAGAGATCAACAAGAGTCTAGGTCTAGCTGTCCTTGGGGCTTAGCTTGCCTGCAAAACGGAAATAGAAACTAGCAACCCCTTGTAGCCGTGCGGGTAGCTTGCTTCAATTCTGATGGTTGCGCTTGCATTGCATGAGTGAATTGAATAGATTTATAAAACGTTCTTGATTTGATTGCGCCGTGTTGCGAGTTTCGAATTGCGATGCGTGGGATGTGCCATGTTTACCCTGCTCCTCGGTTTCTAGAATTTTATCCTCAGCTGTAGAATTCGAGTGCGGACCCACCGTTATGGCCAGCGAGGGCCCAAGCCCACACTTGAATTCTGAAATTCAAAGGGAATTAGGCTCTTTAACTGTACCTAGCAATCTCAACTATTAGCAGGCCCTCACTCAGTTTCGGGCTTGGGTCCGCCGACGCGCGCGGCACTACTGGCTGAGTGCAAATATCAGTTGTGAATTATGATTGGTCTGGATTGGCCCAAATCGAAATATAAATGGGCCGACCGAGCCCGGGTGCTGGAGCACCATCCATCGTTTCTCGTTCCAGGCTGCTTTTCTATTTGATCATTTAACTCGTCTTCTTGGAAAAAACACAACAAAACGATCGACTTTCACCATTCAATTAAGTATTTTTCCCTAATTATTTAGTTTATTTCTATTTCATTTAACCTATATTTTGGTCCTTTGTATAAGAAAAAATATAGGTTTCAATTAGGGAAAATGAAATTTCAAAATTCAATTTTGACCTATATTTTCACCTAGAATTTAACTAGGTTAAATTAATTTTTCACCTAGAATTCTTTAATTCAATTTTACAATCTTCTAAATTTTCCACTATCAGTGCAAATTCATTTTGACCCACAAGTCGGGAACATCACTGTAAATGTTCAGTTTTCTAAATATTAATTTAAGCTTCCTGAATGTGTATTTAAACATAATGTCAAATATCTGGAATTACTTGAATAATAACACAACCATGAAAATAAAAATTATTTGCTTCTCAGTAAAACCAAAATACAGGAGCAAAAGAGGGTCAAGCAAGTATGCTCCCTCTATGGAACGTTATTACTTTAGCTTTGTTATAAGTCGAACCTCTCTAATTTTGAACAAATTTAGTTTATAGAAAATATATTAGTTTCTATGAGACCAAGTTATTGCTATAAATATATATTTCATGGTGGTTTTGATGAAACTAATTTGATATTTTACATGTTGATATTTTTATAAACTTGTTTAAAATTTGATCAGGTTGATATAAGACAAAGTTAAAGTGACAAATAAATTTTTTTTTTGGGGGGGAGGGGGGGGCGGGGTTTAGTAAGGAGGGCGGTATTTCCTATCTAACCCAACAATTTACATCAAGTGAGATGGTTCGCGGACTTTCCTATAGGGTCAAGATATCTTGTTTTCAGTTTGTAGCAAACACAAACGTATTTCAATCGAAACACTTTGAGAGATCGGTGTACATGCTTTTGGTTCAGGCTTCTCACACATAAGTTACTCTATGGTTGTGACACTCTCGTCCAGCATTCCAAAATACGTGCAGCAGATCATATATGTTGTCCAAAGCTTTCGCTGTCGTCGATCGACACTTGCTTGACTGCAACCGCGCGAAATTGTTGAAGCAACCACCGCTCCATTTAATAAAAGTATAAAACAATGTGCGCTGAAGGATCTAAAAATAAAACGTGCGTCGTCAATGATGTCAACGTACGGATGGCACTCTAGAGATACTAACTCCGTCCCAAATTACTATTTGTTGTTAATTTTTATTCAAAATGTTTGACCATTCGTCTTATTCAAAAAATTATGTATCCATCATTTATTTTATTTGTGACTTACTTTATCATCAAAGATATTTTAAGCCCGACTTAACTTCTCGTATATTTGCACTAAATTTTTGAATAAGACGAATGGTCAAATGTTGTGAGCAAAAGTCAACATTAATCATGCATCGACATCAACGGGGACATGGCGCCATCGGGCCTTAGGCAGGAGCGCGACAACGGCATGGCAAATTGACACTACGCCACCGCCATGAGGCGTCCCTACCTATGATTTTCTGGCATAGTATGAACTGCACCGTCTTCATGTCGTCTTTGTTTCGTAAGTCGTGACCTTAATTACTCCCTCAATATAATGCACTCTTTTTAGGATGGAGGGAGTATGTAGAGTAAGGGAAATGGCCCTAGGTTATAATGATTTTAGCGATTAATGACAACATAGTCATTGGGAATAATGTGTTTGAAAGATGAACCTTTGTAGGTGTTTTATAGGTCCCAAGAATGAATTACACAAAATCATCAAAATGAGAAGAAAAAGAAAGACTTAGAAGAATTCTATGGCATCCAAATGATTATAAATGATGGTAATGAAGCCGGGACAAAAAGCACGCGAAGACTTGAAGCGACCTGCTGGAGATGTGCATCGACACATTCCACCGATCTATACGGTGACCATTAGCAGTGTCACCGGATCAGTCGGTGACCATAGGCAGCAGGAGGGCCAAGACAGCGTGGGTTGTTACCACCGACACATTCGGTGGGCACAGTGAGCCTGCACCGAATCAGTCAGTGAGGATCGGCTCGGCTTGTGATCGGCTTAGATTCGGCTCTGGAAGTTTTGAAGCAAATATATTGCCTCACCCATTCATACGGTGGGACCAGGGACTAGGACGGCTCAATCAATGATGATGGCGAGTGAAGGCAGCAGCTCAGGGGTTACCGACTCATTTGGTGACGTCCTACACATGGTCACCGAATCAGTCGGTGACGCATGTGGGGCCTGGACGTAAGTGGGTAAGACTTGCCCAACGGCTAGCTAAGGTGGTATGTATCGATTCATTTAGTGCACTTCCTGCGCACCACCGAATCAGTCAGTGCTAAGCAGAATGTTGCAACAGTTAGTTCTTGTACTTGGGGCTATTTATACCCCATTGCTTGGCCATTTGAGGTGTGTTAGAGCTTGGAAAAGCTATAGGCTTGGTTCTCACATACACACAAGTGCTCTATCCACCAAAGTGCTAAAGAGAAGATTAAGACAATTAGCATAAGGCTTAGGTCTTAGTTAGTGCTAGTTTAGGCCTATAAGCACATTGCTTTAGGGTTTAGCCTAGAGTTAGGCGAGGTTTGCACACCTTCTTTGTATCGGTGCTTGCACGCACCAAGAGTTGTAAATCCGAAACTGGTAAGTCTTGCGAGACCCTCCAACCATGTTTGTGGAGTGGCCGCTGGTGCTTGTGAGAGGGAGGAGAGGCCCTCGGCATTTTGCCGAAACTCTACCAAGTGAAGAGCGGCAAGGAGCATCCGGGAGAGGTTAAGCGGAGACCCACTTGCGCGTGGGGAAGGTTTATCAGCTATCCTATGGAGTTACTTGGTCGTGGAGTTTATACCCTCGCGTGGGCATTCCCTTTGAGAGGGGCTCCAATAACGAGGACTAGTGGAAAGCTTTGCTTTCCGATACCCCGGTAAAAATCGCCGTGTCGTCACGCTGAGAGTTTGCCTTCTCTACCTTATTTACCTTCTGCATTTCTTATTGCACTTGCTTTCCGTATTTATCTTTTCTAAAATTGTCATGTGTAATTTATAGGATTGGAACTTAGGGTATAAAACTCTTTTACGGTAGAGATAACAACACACAGAAAAACCTAATACACATCTAAATAGAAATTGAAATATGTTTTTATATGTGCTTGGAACCTTATTAGATTTTAGAACATCCAATTTATCTCCCATCTTAGGGTGTCACGATCCCTTCATGTTGCAACAACTCCCATTCTCAATTGTTGTTGGTTGCCATGTGGATGTGGCCGCAATGTATGTTGTTGCACCCTTTGCGGGTTGCGGCCTCGTGGATATAGAGTGGGGAACAGTAGGCTATCATTCACTCAGCTTCGTTTGCAATCTTTTTGAGAAACTAAAATATCTCTCGGATTGTACAACAGTTTTTGTTAATCCCAAACACACGTTCCAAAAAGATCATTTTCATATGATTGTGGCTCCTTTGTACAGACCCGTGTCCTGAGCTTTTAGTGTTGATTGACACGTGACAATTCTACGAAACCGTCGAAACGTCCACTGTAGTCAACACTTGCAACACCATCAACCTTTTATTCTCATCCATTTTCCTAGACCTCTCTGTAACAAAGTTCCCATCACAGCCACAGCATCACCTGCTGCATTGCCAAGAAGCGTCGTCCATGGCGCAGGCTCCGGAGCAGGTGATCATCGTGGGCGCGGGGCCGTCGGGCCTCGCGGCCTCGGCGTGCCTGTCGCTGCGCGGCGTGCGGAGCCTTGTCCTGGACCGCGACGACTGCGTGGGCTCCATGTGGCGGAAGCGCACCTACGTCAGCCTCACCCTGCAGCTCCACAAGCGCGCCAGTGCGCTGCCGCACGCGCCGCACCCGGCGGAGGCCCCCGACTACCTCCCCTGTGGCGACTTCGCGCGCTACCTCGACGGCTACGCCGCGCGGTTCGGCGTCCGCGCGCGCCTCCACCGCGAGGTCCGCGCCGCGCGGTTCGACGCCGGCCGCCGGCGGTGGGACATCGAGGCGGTCCGCCTGGACACCGGCGAGCTCGAGCTGCACGCGGCGAGGTGCCTCGTGCTGGCCACGGGGCCGTACGACGAGAAGGTGGTGCCGGCGGTGCCCGGGCTGGAGGGATTTCCCGGCAAGGTGATGCACGCCAGCGAGTACCGGTCGGCTGAGGAGCTGGGGCTGGAGGGGAAGGCCGTGCTCGTCGTCGGGAGTGGCAACTCCGGCATGGACATCGCCCTGGACCTCGCCGAAGCCGGCGCTGTCACCTCTATCGTCGTCCGTGGCGAGGTCAGTGTCACTAGACTTCATGAATCGAAGTCTAGGCGTGAAGAAAATAGCACATGAACTCTCCTAATCTCCCTGGATGATTTGTTGATTGGCCACTGACTGCAGGTTCACCTTCTGACAAGAGAGAGAGTGAACGTGGGGGTCAGTCTGCGGTCTGCCCAAGTACCTGCCGACCTGGATGATCGACAAGCTGATGCTACTTCTAAGCTACCATGTGTTTGGGGACACGTCCAAGCACGGCCTCCGGAGGCCAGCCACGGGGCTCTTCGAGAGGAAGAAGAAGACCAATGTCTCGCCGGTCATCGACCGCGGCACCTACCAGAAGATCAAGAGCGGCCAAATTCAGGTCATTTCACCCGTTTCTTGAGTCTTGATTCTTGCAAGCTCTTGAGTCTCTGACGATTCATTTGAAATGCGTGTCGGTCGAAATTCTTGCTTAAACATCGTCGTTTATTTACGTGATGTGTTTCTGCAGGTTCTGCCGGCCATGATTGGCGTGCATGGCAACGCTGTCGAGTTCGTTGACGGCAGCGGTATCCTTTTGACGCCACCGTCTTCGCGACCGGGGGAATGGACCTCTCATCCTGAGATTTTGTACCGGTCACTTTTTGGTCCGTACTAAATGTAGCATTCGTACGGGGTCTATCGAATAGTCCCCGAGGAGGCCCTCGTGACCCTTTTTAGTACCGGGTGGGGTCTCCATCTGGTACTAAAGGTTCCCCTTTAGTACTGGGTGGGAATCCTGCCCGGTACTAGATCTCCTATCGGCCCCCCCATCCCCCGCGCGCTGTTCTCTCACAATCTAAACTTATCCCCCCCTCTCTCTCAGT
>NC_028454.1:4029724-4035027 GCF_000263155.2 Setaria italica | reverse complement strand
GGAAAAGTCCCCACCCCCAGCATTCTCAAGAACCCAATCATGGAGGGGGAGGGGCGAGGCGGGCGGGATTTATTTATTTTTATTTTTTTAATACCCTTTAGTACCGGTTAAATCTTCCTCTAGTACCGAATTGTCAGTACCGGTTGCACAACTGGTACTAAGGGGTTTTGAACCGGTACTGGACGTGGAATCCTTAGTAGTGCGGCTACCGGAGTTCACTAAAGCGATGAGTCAAGGTTATGCTTTGTTTAATTTGCGTGCATTCTTTTCCCTGGTGGTAGCTAGGATTGGAATCATCATGGTTTCGCTAAACAAACATTGAGCTGAGAAAATCGCAGGACGATGGCGGGCTGATCGACGACGACGGTTTGCCGATGAACGGCCGCGTGAAGGGGGCGAACGGGCTCTATTGCGTGGGCCTGTTGGGGAAGGCGCTGGAGGCCACCGACGCCGAAGCGGAGTTCGTCGCCGACGACATCAGCAAGCAGCTCCGCTGCGACCATTTCTTGGAATGATCGTAGCCGTGGGTGGGCCCACCGATACTTGAGTGATGTCTGCCGTGACTTAAATTACACGGGAAAATTGTGCTGATAAATGTAAGGTGTAAACTGTGAATGCATATAGTGGCTGTCAATCAGAACAAGATGTCAAATATGGTGAGGATTATGTTCCCCGTCATTCGATTTAATTTGGACACAAAGAAAATATGGATGCCAATATGGCAATATAAAACTGATACTATTTTTTTTTACATAATGTCTACTTTTCATAACGTAGCCTCTTTTATTTGATCCCCGAAATAAAAAGAGATAGTCCATGGGCTTGTTAATCACGCCTACAATTAGGCCCAAAATACAGCCCACTGGGCCAAAGACCCACCTCATTTTCACTCTCACCGCGTTCCTTCACCAATTAGTAATTACCAGCCAGACCGACCGTCCTCGCGCCGCCGCGGCACCTACCGGCGGTCCCGGCCACCGCTCGCCCCAACCGCGACCTCGCCTCTCGTGCCCACTGCCCAGCGTGGGCGGGCGTGCGCCTCCGCGTCCCTCACGCACTTTGCCTGCGTCCTCCGTTCTGGAGCTGCGCGCCCCGACGCCGCCACCTACGATTTGCCGCTCAAATCCATCTCAGCTCGGCCGCCTCGCCGCCGCGCGCAGGCTGTTCGATGTAATGCTCGGGGGGTGGCCTGGATTTGGGCTTCTCCAGCGTCGTCTCCTGTAAGACCCTCGCCACGGCGTACTCTGCAACGCCGGTAGCCGCGTCGACGCCTCGATCGACGCCCTGCTCCCAACGAGCGGACCTATTCCATCCTCATCGACGGGGCATGTGCCGCGGGGGAGCCGGACCTGGTGTGGTGGTTGCTCGTCACTTCGTCAGCATGCTGCGGGGCGGGATGTTCCCGAGCATCCGCGTATGCTCACCGGGTGTGCACGGTGGCGCCGTACGCCTGTACGTGAGGGTGGTGAAAGACTGAAAGTGGTGGATCAAAAGGGTGTCGCGCCTTACTCAGGCTCTATCACCGGTTTGTGCCGGTGCGGATGGTTTTGCTAGTAGATTGTTTGCGCATAATGTTTCACTAGTGAATTCTGCAAAATCGGGCACATGGAGAAAGCTAGCTCTCAGGTACATTTGTGTCATCTAAGGCCTCTTTCTCGATGCTCTCAAGTACTTGAAAAGCTATTTTCCACTTGTAACCCCCACAGAATACATGCATATTTTGAAATTTGATTCTATTTTTGTCTAAAGGAAATTGACAATTCTGTTGCTTAAAATCTATATCGAGTCACTTCAGTGATTTGTAAAATAATTTAAAAAGCTTATATTTGATCTGAAACCTTATTACAGCATAACTGAAATAAGTGTTTTTCTCAAAGAATCGAATTTTGCAAGCGTGGCTAACTTTTGTGGCTTTCTCATATTCTTTTCTGACTAAAACACATAAGAGGTGCGTCCTATTTAATATATATTCCAGGGAGGCAAATCATCTGAACATTTAGAGATATGCCTGAAATATTTTTTGTGTATTGTATGTCACTAGAGCCTAATTTAGGGATATTTTTTAATATAGGAAACTGGCCTCAACACTCACGAATGAGTGTCTTAGAGATATTTTCTTTTGAAACGTAAAACCGGCAGAGGTTGCCGACTTTATATTAATTCATAGAGGAGAGTTAAACAAGGCGTAGGCCTAAAACGAAAATAAAAGAGTATTGCTGTACAGGTAATATACACTGAAAGATTAGTCATCGATCATCGTGATCGCTCCCAGATGCTTTGCTCCCGCCAAGACCCAGCATCATGCCTCCTCTTTTATTTTGCATATCAGTTGGTCTTGCTTTAGGTATTTGCGTTGGAAAACCCTTGAATTCTGTTCCTTCCAAAGTTCCTAGCACACCAGGATGATCAGGGATCGCAATCCCTTAAGGGGAGCTCCGCTCATGGATCCTACAGCCGACCACCACTTATTGATGGCTGTAAATGTTGACCAGTCGCCTCTTGCCGGGACATGTGTAGCTACCCATTCAAAATCTTGTTCCATATGCTTAGGTTGTAGCGGCACTGTGTCAACGGGTGTAACAAATTCTCATCACGTGAGTGATAGAGCATGCAGATCTTTTGGTTTGGCCATCCTCTAGTAATTAGCCGATCCGCTGTCCATCGCCTATTCTGGTATGCAAGCCAAGAGAAGAATCTACATTTCGGTGGTGTCCAAGTTCTCCAAATGAGGTGCTCCATTTGCGAGGGGATGGATCCTACAAATTGCGCGTCGTATGCTGAAGCCGTCATGTACTCTCCATGTTTGGTGAGCTTCCAAACAATAGAATCCGGCATACCTATGGTGAGCTAAATATTCCATAGTCTGTTCCACAACGGGGTGAATTCAGATAATTGTGTGCTAGATGAGATGGCCACTATGTTGATATCTGCTACCCATGCGGTTAGTGCATCTTTGACTATTCTGCGGTTAGTGCATCTTTGACTATTCTATCTTTGACTATTCTTGTTTTGTTCTTTGAGATTTTGTATATAGTCGGCACTAGATTTTTAGACTAAACTCTTGTAGCCACCCAGAATCTTGCTGTTTCCCCATCGCCTAGAGTGATGTGGTGGCTGCCGCAAACAAGCAGCGATCCTTTTCATTGCACGGGATTGGCATGCCGACCCAAGGTTTGTGAGGTCCCTTCCATTCCTGCCACAGCCAACGAAGCCGCAGAGCTCGAGCAAATTTATTTAGGTTTAGGATTCCTTGCCTGCTCAGTCTTGTTGGTCTGCAGGCTCTAGGCCATGCAACCTTACACTTCCCTCCTGCAATTTGGTATGTGCCCATCCAGAGGAATTGTTTATGCCATCTGTCGATTTCTTCAAGTACTTCTGCCGGTGCATTGAGGGCGGATAGGTAGTAAATAGGTTGTGATGATAAGACGGCTTTTACAAGCGTCTTCCTTCCTGCCGGGGCGAGCAGTTTTCCAATCCAGTTGGCTAGTCTTTGTCGGAGAGGGGTTGGAAATCGACCTTCTTGAGTCTGCCCAAGGATAGCGGTAGTCCCAGGTATTTGATTGGGAAAGATGATCTGGCTGCCGGGAAAGGCGCAAAGACGGTGTCGAGGTCGATTCCATTGCAGCGAATCGGTGCAACTGAACTCTTGTTAATGTTTGTGTTCAAGCCCGTGACACGACCAAATTTTTCCAGTAGTTCTTTGATGTTTGTAACATCCGAAGTCGTCGAGTTGAGGAAGATCGCGGCATCGTCCGCATAAAGAGATAGACGTAGCTGCGTGCATTTGCCCATTAGCTTAGTTGGTGCCTTCTTTTCGGTTGCTAGTTCAAGCAGCTTCTGCAGTGGGTCGATTGCGAGGACGAATAGAAGAGGGGACAAAGGATCCCGCTGTCGTAGTCCTCTACCATGCTGAATGTCCTCTCCCGGGGCACCATTCATTAAAATCCTGGATGTTGCGGGACTGAGGGTTGTGACCAAGCTCCTCCATCTCGGTGGGAAACCACGGCATCGTACGAGGTCAATTAAGTAGTCCCATCGTACCGAGTCGAAGGCCTTGGAGATGTCAAGCTTTAGTAGTAGTGTTGGAGTTCTGGATGTGTGAAACCGATGGGCGAGATTTCATACATACATAAAGTTATCATGTATTGCTCTTGATTTGATGAATGCGCTTTGGATCTTTGATATCAGCGTGTTCATGTGTGGCTGCAGTCGTAGGGCCATCATTTTTGTTATGATTTTTGCAATTGCATGGATGAGGCTGATTGGACGAAAGTTTGCATTCGTGTCTTAGGGATATGATTTTGTCGAATTAGCACTTCTTGTACACATGCTCAATCCACTGTCTATTATTTGGAGAAAATGTGTAATAGTTTTTTTAAAGTTTTATCATCTCAGAAGTTTAAAATATATTCGCAAAACATCATAAAAATTGTTTTTGACATAGTTTTCATTTTTCCATTCATATAAGCATGTGCTACTAGCATATCAATAGCAAATAACAAATTTGTACTTGAGCATGTTATCTTTCATGTATATATCAGGTCTGGTTTTACCTGCTAAGTTTTTGCAAGGATGGGCAGCGCCAGTTGCCACAGTTGAGAAAATAACACACTGGAAGGCCTTCGCACCATATGCTGATCGCCGTACATTCTTGGTATGTGGCATCTTTGGAATAATATTACACATTTTGAATGTAGATCTCTGAATCCCCAAATAACGTCGAGCTATATTTGGAACCTAACTTATGAAGTTGGACACCAATATAGTAGTGATACACCGTGAAACTTCGGTACAGAATCAACATAGGTGGAATTTTAAAAGAAACTCGTGAAGCTTAGTGAAGGCTCAGTGTTCAGAGGACATCATTCGTGACTGGTGCAGTAGATTTATAACGGCCGCACGGAAATGTATTATGGTATTATCAAGACCCCGCCATCATTGAGACTTCATTAAGGCCCCGTTTTCTTCCTCTGACTTATTTTTAGCACCCGTCACATCGAATGTTTAGATACTAATTAGGAGTATTAAACGTAGACTATTTACAAAACCCATTACATAAGACGAATCTAAACCCTGGCAGGACCGACCAGACAAGCCATGTACATTCCAACAGGCTACGTTAGCGTTTGCTTCTAGCAAATAGATCATCCCTAGTATAAAGGTCTACAGCTCGACTTCCCGGGAGCGGACGGGAGAAGACATTGGGAGATACGTTCATGGAATCTTTCTATGGGAGAAACGCAAATTATTTTTCCCAGACGGAGCCATCTCCTCCGATCTCTTACGGTCACCGTAGATCCCCA
>NC_028454.1:4013223-4028694 GCF_000263155.2 Setaria italica | reverse complement strand
CTATTAAGCCTAATTAGTCCATGATTTGACAATGTGTTGCTACAGTAAACATTTGCTAATGATGGATTAATTAGGGGTAATTAGGCTTAATAGATTCGTCTCGCCGTTTAGATTCATCTTATGTAATGGGTTTTGTAAATAGTCTACGTTTAATACTCCTAATTAGTCTCTAAACATTCGATGTGACACGTGCTAAAAATAAGTCAGTGGAAGAAAACGCCCCATAAATCTGGGTGGTCTTCAGCTAGCCAGGCATCTCGAATTGAAGCTGGTGCACGTAATTTTGAAGTGACTGCTTGAAATTTGTGCAACTCTGGTGGCAATGCTGCAGCCTGATATGAACAGATCTATGATATACTTAAATATTCAGCACCAGTGCTGAGGCTTGTGAGCTGAGCCTTCTAAGCTCTATATGTTAATTGACGCATGCAGTGCTTCCGAGTTCAACTTCCAAATCTAAGGTGATACAGGTTAGATAAACTCTTTCTGAATTTCTCATCACTTGTCTAAGCAATAATTACTCATTATTTAATTCATCTGACTATATGATTCATTCAGCTCGCTTGTATGATATAAACATTACTAAACACTACTACAGAATGTGCCATCACTGCCGGCCCATCACCGCCGGTTTTGGGTGGGCCGGCAGTGATGTGTCTTCACCACCAGACCTAACGGCTGCGCGCGGGAGTGCGTGTGTCAGAGTCTAAAACCAGCGGTGATGCTTCCTTCACCGTCATCTCATAGTTCAATCAGCTCGCTTGTATGATATAAACATTATTGAACACTACTACAGAATGTGCCATCAGTGCCGGCCCATCACCGCCGGTTTTGGGTGGGCCGACAGTGATGTGTCTTCACCACCAGACCTAACGGCTGCGCGCGGGAGTGCGTGTGTCAGAGTCTAAAACCGGCGGTGATGCTTCCTTCACCGCCGGCTCATAGTTCAAACCGGCGGTGAAGGTATCATTGCTGTTTTTTTAAACGGGCCAGCGGTGATATACCTGCACAGTAAAAAAACCTTTCCTCCTCTCCTCCTCCTGCTTCCACCCGATGCCCTCCTCTCCTTCCTCTATTGTTGCGGCTATTTTTCTTCCAATTGATCAACAAAACTCCCATTTTTTAAGGATACACGTTAACATCTTATTTTAAGGTTGGTAACTAGCATTTCTTAAAATTCTTAGCTTCTTTTTTTTGGCTAGTTTTTAAAATTTGGCATGAATTTGATGGAGAAGCTCTCTTGCTTCATTTTAGAGCTCATTTGTGGTGGAATTTCAATGGAGTGAGCTGAAATTTGAAGGTTGCTCATCACCACCTTGCTTGAAGGTTAGTATCTTACTCATCACTCCATGTATGCTTAGTTAGATTGTTGCAAAATTGAGAAAATATGATGGGGAGGCTCTTTCTTGACTCTAGGCTAATTTTGAGCAATTTTTTGGTGGATGCTCCAAAAGTTTGAAGTTATCACAAAACCTCACATGATTTAAGTTTAGTGAATTTTGAATTTGGTACCTTCTATGCTTTGCCTAGTTAGATTTTTGCAAAATTATGAAAAATGTGATGGAGAGGGCATTTCTTGTCTCTAGGGCATTTTTGAGGAATTTCTTCGTGGATGCCACAAAAGTGTGAAGTTAGCGCAAAACTCACGTGATTCAAGGTGTGCCTGAAAATTCTTATGTAATTGGTAGTTTGTATGCTTTTCCTATTTAGATTGTTCCAAAATTGAAAAGAATGTGATGGAGAGGCTCTTTCTTATCTCTAGGCCATTTTGAGGAGTTTCTTCATGGATGCCACATAACTATGAAGTTAGCACAAAAACTCAAGTGATTTTTAGGTGTGTATAACGCTTATTTTGTAATTGGTAGCTTGTATGGTTTACCTAGTACTAGTACTCACTGTTGCCAAACTGAGAAAATGTTGTTGTTCATAGATGGATCAAGGATGGATGTACGGTTCAAAGGCGAGAGAGGTTTCATTCAACGGTGTTGATTCTTTTGTGAAGGCCGCCAAGGCGTACATCACAAACAATCATCAGAATGATGGTTACGTAAGTAATGGACTTGTAACAATATGTTTTATGTGGACTTGTAACAATATGGTTCATGTGGACTCGTGTATGGATTCGTGCATTCTCTTGATTTTATGATATTATATATATATATATATATATATATATATATTGCTATCAAATGGGTAATTTTAATTAAATTTATGAAAAAAAATTTACTCTGGAAAAGCTCATCACAGCTAGTTTGAACTGGCGGTGAAATGGACTCATCACCGCCGGCCTGTGGTATGAACCAGCTATGATGATGGGCTCATCAAACCTATGTAGTTAACCGGCGGTGATAAGTCCATCATCACCGCCGGCCTGAGAAACAAACCGGCGATGATGATGAATCGGTGGTGATGGCGTACTCCATCAGTGCTGAATTGGATACAACGGATCCCAAACCGGCGGTGATGAGGCTTTCTGTAGTAGTGGAAGCCTGATATTCGAATTAAATTGAAGATAAGTTTATTATATTTGGATGGTCACTCCCATGTACTCTTGACAACAAAATACATATAAAAGACTGAGATAAGCACTTGAGTAGCTCATCAATTTCAGATATTATTTTACGTGGCCCATTTAATAGATGATATATTTATGCTCAAAAAAGTGATGAGATATATACTTCACGTTCATAAACACTTAAACATGGTAATAGATAAATCACTAGTATTTTCTAGCTACCTTCAGTGTTTGCGGGCGCGGCACATGGTTTTGCCAATATCCTGAAGCCAAAGTGGTCTTGCTGATCATGTGATCTGCTCTTAGTGATTACTCTAAGAGGAGTCAAATCTGAAAGAGCTCAATAGTCATGTTACTTGTGTATCATCAGCTTCAGTTATCAAAATCCAACAGCGGTAAACTAAGATCAGTATGCGAATTTTAGTTGTTACCTGTTAATAACAGGGGTATTGTACTTGTACAATGGTGAAAGATATACTGCAAACTTTTATCCAAAGATAATCATGCAAAGTTCATGTCCAAATTGTACACAATGGCCCATTATAAAAACATTTTCAGAGTACACAACCCCTTCTGGTTCTAGAAGTCTAGACAGTAGTTCCCATGTGATCGCTGATCGGTTTAATGAGAATTTATCAAACAAAAGTTATAGTCGAAAATTTCCATATTAAGGCCTTCAATTTAACCAAGAGTCAAATGAGGAGCAACCCATAGCCATGTGCCGGAGCATCTGATCCGCATCTCGCTGGCCGTGCAGTATCGCTAAACAAGTGTTCTTTTTTGGAACCACTAAACAAGTGCCTTCTTGAATCTTGAACACTGATTCGACACCCTAGAATAACAAGCTCCTTCCGTGAGTCCCGTGTACTTTCTGGTTATTGTTTTAGGTGTACTTTTGATTGTTCAATTAGTTTTGCCCTTTTGAGGTTCTGGGACAAATTGCTGACAAAGGAACACATTATTAGACAAGGGGAAAAGGATTGAGTTTTGTACGAAGATACACCATTTCTGTTGGAGTGATAGTAGATTAAATCAAATGGATGAGAAACAACACCGAGCTGCTTCATCAAGAAGTGTTTACTCTGTCGTTTCATCCTAGTTGGTACTTCAAAGTTCTTCTGTGGTAAATTTTCAGCTTGTTATACCATAACCATTTTGTTTTGTCTATTTATTTTCCTCTTTATATCAGAGTGTGCATATTGTTTGTGATCTCTGTAACTGTAGGCCTCTTATTAATCAACCTATTGAATGCCAGAACTATACTATATATAGCTCCCTAGACTCTAAACTCTAGTATCTGATACAGCCCAATAGTACAAGGCAAAATGTATGCAAGAACAGAACTTCTGTATTTCCACCATTTAATGCGAATCTGTTATGGCCAATTTACCTTGCAGACATACCCTTTTTAATGGCAGCCGACATATTATCATCTGATCATCAAATGAAATGGCTAGTGGCCTCGTGACCATCAAACCTACCACATGAAACACTGGCTTCAAGTTCAAGCGAGTTCAAAGTCAAAGCCAAGTTGGAATTCGCGCCCATGGCCAAAGTAAAAGGACTCTTTTCTAATCCAGTTAGGTTCGGCCTGATTGCCCATTAACCATCTGATCTCCTCGCCTTGATAGATGTGAAGTCAATGTCTCCTTACAGTTTGTTAGCGATGCAGTACAGGTGCCCCCCGAGGCCCCCAACTGAGCAATTTGCCCATGTTACCAGTTTACTTTTCCCGCCCAAACATTGCCCACATACAGCCGAATCTTTTGTATGTTCGGAAATCGGAAGTAGCAGTGACAAGTGGGCCTTACCACTGGTCTGAGTTTAGACTTCAGATTGTAGAACATGCAGCAATATCTCTCTAATAAAATTTGCATAAGAAAAGAGAGATTCCTTCGTACACGTCGCACTTGCCTTCCCACGGCTTCCAATGCAGTAAGCGCCTATATATGTCCGCCCCATCTTCCTCCTACCATCCTGTGCACTCGCACTGCAGCAAGTTGAGCCATCAGCAACAGCAAGCCTAGTGGTGCTCATCTAGCGCTGCAAGTACGTGAGTGCAAATCCCTAGCTAGATCTCTCTATCTTTCTTGTTGGTTGCCTCTGCTAACTCGCTTGTTGATGCTTTTTAGAAGGACATACTATAATGGAGTCCCTAGGCTTGCTGGTTCTTGCCCTCGCCGCCGTGCTCAAGCTCGCCGGCGCCGACAGCTGGAACAGCGGCCGCGCCACGTTTTACGGTGGCATGGACGCTTCCGGCACTATGGGTGAGCACTGAGTTCGCACACATTGCCCACAGATAGATACTGATGAAATCATGTTTCAGCAGCTCATTACATTACTGGATACTGATGTTCATTTTTGTGACGATGGCGCAGGAGGAGCGTGCGGCTACGGCAACTTGTACAGCACGGGGTACGGGACGAACACGGCGGCGCTGAGCACCGCGCTGTTCAACAACGGGCGGAGCTGCGGCGCGTGCTTCGAGATCCGGTGCTCCGGCAGCGGCAGCTGCCTGTCTGGCTCCGCCCTGGTGACGGCCACCAACTTCTGCCCGCCCAACTACGCGCTCCCCAACAACGATGGCGGGTGGTGCAACCCGCCGCAGTCGCACTTCGACCTCGCCGAGCCGGTCTTCACCAAGATCGCCCGCCCCAGCGCCGGCGTGGTGCCCGTCCAGTACAGGAGGTTTGCACCGCCGACAGTAATGGCCGGTCAATGCTTGTCAGACACTGAATGAATGGTGTTGATAAATTTCGGTGTGCGCAGGGTGGCGTGCGGGAGGCAGGGCGGCATCCGGTTCACCATCTCCGGCCACTCCTACTTCGTGCTGGTGCTGATCACCAACGTCGGCGGCGCCGGCGACGTGATGGCGGTGTCGTTGAAGGGGTCGCAGACGGGGTGGCAGTCTATGAGCCACAACTGGGGCGCCAACTGGCAGAGCAACGCCCTGCTCGACCGCCAGGCGCTGTCGTTCCAGGTCACCGCCAGCGACGGCCGCACCGTCACGTGCCCCAACGCCGCGCCGAGCGGCTGGAGCTACGGCCAGACCTTCTCCGGCAACCAGTTCTAGCCGGCGCCGGCCGCCGGCCACGGTTAGCAGCAGCGCGTGCGCGTCGCCGGAGGAGGGCTCTGTTTTGAAGCAGCTCGCTCGAGAGCGGCAAAAGGTCTCTGCTCTGCTGCTGTGCTCTGGTTGCGGTAGTTACGGACTTGTGACTTTTACGTTTTTGCGACTCGCAAGGCGTGTGCGCCTTCGCCAGCCGCCGAAGATGGGGCTCGGGGCGTTTTTAACTTGAGCAGGCGTATGCTTTGCGGGGACGCTTTGATTAGTCGGGGGGTTGACGCTTGAGCTCTGATGACAAATAATTAATGGCTGGTGGCTGTGGTGATGAGCAGAAATTAGCGGGCTCGTCACCCGCGCCGTGTACCACGTGATTGCATCTCTGCTTGCTTGAATCAATGGATTGTGTTTGGGAGTTTAGCTTAGTAAATTCTTCTCTTTGTATGTTCATCACTACAGCGTTTCCTGCTAACTTGGTATGTGTTCCAGACATTCAGTGAAAGAAAGAAAATTATGTAGTCATCATGTGAACAACGAGCAAAGGGAAAACATTGGATGGATCATGGATCCAGTGACCAGAAAAGGGAGGGACTGAATCCAATAAGAATTGGAATGTGGCTTCTTATTGTTATTATTCATAGAAAAGAAAACAACAAAAAAAGAATCGAAGAAGGTTAAGCTTGGTTACTGAATTAATCGGAGACCAAAGCAATCAAGAGTCCATGGGACCAAAGCACGATACAGGCTTCATAGTGATATTTTGACTTACAGATTTGTAAAAGATATTTTATTTCAAATAGAGGAAGTTATATACCACGAAAGTATTTTGCATAATAAATTTAGTATCATCAATCATGTGTGTCAATTCGTGTAACTTTTCAAATATTAATGCTCCAAGTATAAGTTTGGCCGACTAAAATCCAAAAATGGCCTACATTTTCAATGGAATCAGATATAGAAAATAGAACAACTAGTGGTATAATGTTTACTTACTGGGTCATGGACCATAACTGTTGATAAATAGGCCATGTGAATCCTGCTCAAGCAGGAGTATTTACTGTTGGGTAAAGTATATTTTACACTTACCTTTAATTTGCCAAATTTTGAATTTTAGCCTTAAACTCCGAAATGTATATAGTGCCATTGATCTTTTAAGTGAGCGGCAAAGCATATCGCCTTGACGCCTTGTAGTGTTACACACTGCAAATTATATCACAAATGCATCAACTTTATTTTCAGTGATAATCATGTATAAGTAACATTTGTATAGATGCTCCATGTGAATCTGGTTTGCAGTTTCCTTTTGATGAAGAGGTCGAGGAGGTCAATGTGGAGAGAGAGAGATGGACGTACCAGGGCTTCTCCCTCGTAGAGCCGGATCCGCCGTTGCTGCTCTGCCTCCGCCGCGCCCTCCATATCCGCTGCTGCTCCGCGCACATCCCGCTTGCCCCTCCGCCTCCATGCTCCCACACTACCGCCACTGCTCGTTGCCCTGTTGGCCGCCACCGCGCCTCGCCCCGCCGCCACTCCTCACCACTAGCACGAGGTGAGGGGCGAGCCGGAGGGGGAACGAGGGGGGCAGCAAAGGCGGAGCGCCGACGGTTGGAGAGAGAGAAGAAGAGGGAAGAGAAGGGAAGAACATGGGAGAAAGACGGGATCTGGATGAGCGAGGGGGAGAGAGAGGGGTGCGGATAAGTGTAAGGACTAGGGAGGGGGAGGGGCAGACAGGAGAGGGCCAGAGGGGAGTGGCCGAGGTGCCGGACTCGAGTTCTATTAAAATCGCAATCTATAAAAATTTTGGGTCCACAAACCCTATCACCGCCGGTTTGTATTACAAGCCGGCGGTGATAATAGGTGATAGGATATTATCACCGCCAGATCAGCTTAAAAACCAGTGGTGATAACTTATCACCGCCAGATCGCTGAAAACCGACGATGATGGGCCGGCGGTGATGGCATTTTCTCTAGTAGTGCATGTGCTTTTGTTTGCCTTCTAATGTTAGTTGCTAGGTTGTAAGTATGTTACTAGCTAGATCCACTATATTTTGGTAAGTAGTGTCGGCCCAGCCGTCTACCCATGACAGTAGTTACTTCAATAAATAAAATAGGAGTGTCACTAATTAGGAGTACAAAGGTCATACTTGACCATAACTGTCATATAAGTGAAATACAATGTATCAAGTCCTCCTTACTATGTAATGATCCCACATCCGACATCCTATGTCATCTCGCTTTTTGTTTCCAGCTTCTCTAGAGTTGTTGAATGCTTGTATATCACCATTATAACTCTGGTCTCCATTTGGAACATCAATAATCTGGTCTGGATCAATCTCCATATTAGAATTATTTGGCCACAACATATCTCCATTGTGCAGGTGTATGAAGTTGTGTAGAACACAGCAAGCAACAGATATGTCAACTTGTTTATTAACTACTGTGAGCCAGTCCTGAGTATAGGAAACCTCATTTTTAATATACCAATTGCCCTCTCAATATGATTTCTGAGCTGTGCATGCCGAAGATTGAACAACTCCTTGTAATTTTGTGGCTTTTGATTAGCTCTTTCTTATTCCTGTAGATGATATCTTGTCCCACGATATAGTGCAATGAATTGTGTTGTGTTTGCATAACCAACATCTACAAGGAAAAATTTACCAGGTGGCACTTGAAAACCATGGTTAAGTGCATCATGTAGAACTCTTGCATCTGAAGCTGATCCCTCCCAGCAGGCATGCACATGTACAAATTTCATATCAAAGTCACATGCTAGCATAACATTTTGGGATATGGTTTGCTTTCTATTCCGATATGGTTCTTGCTAATCTAATGGAAGAAACATCAGTACATGAGTACCATCAATACTGCCGACAGAATCCTACATGAATAAAAATGATACAATCTTTATACAGTAGTTTGACTTCCTGAAATTAAAATAATCAAATAAAGTATTTGTTCATACCTCAAAGAAGGGATGGTATTTTGGTTTTCTCACGATCTGATGTGGATGTAGGGAAGGTGAGCGTATGTATATGCATGTAAGTTATGTACCTGCATCAAGCATAGCTCCAAAATGCCGACTTATTGTTTCTCCACTGTGTTGAAACTCATACTGCAAGGTCTTATTACTTACATTTTTTGCTAGTGCATATAAGAATATAGCAACTTGCTCTTCTACTGAGATAGCTCTTGTATTAGCAGTAGTTGTTTCTCTTGCAACTTATGAACCAGAGCATGAAAAACATGAACTTCCATACGGAAGTTCCTTTTGCATAGACTCTCATGTCCTGTTAAGATTTCATTAACATGGTAAGCCTCTGGTAGCTTGGATGTATGAATGGGTTTCTTACTAGATGATGGGTGTGATGAACTTCCTTCTATGGTAGGGAGAACAAACAACATGAACTCATCTTTATTTGTGATCGATGATGATAGTTTGGGTCCATGGCAATCAGCAACAGAAAACCAAGAAGGGATACTTAAGTTTGCTTTTGGTTTGTTCTACAGGTATCTAAGGCCTGATTTCTAGGAGAGACGAAACATGAAATAAATTGCAAATCATTGTATGCATAATACTAATAAAGAAAAGTTAAGTAATGAGACTTATGACTTACCAAATGAAGTGGCTGTCAAATCTCTTGCGATGCAACGTGACGAGCAGCTGTGGTGATGAGCTAGTTGTGTTGGGTCTTTGCAGAAAGTAGAGGAGTGGAAGTCCTCATAGGCTCATGAGTACATGTATATATAAGCACTCGCAATAGTTGGCTGCTTTGAATGCTCAACGGCTAGTAGTTTAAATTCAAAATGGATGTATCCTTTGTTTTTCCTGTGATCCTACCAAAGGACTTCCCATCATTTTTCCTATGTTTTCCATTCCCATAGGATTGGATAAACATAACACCTCAATTCCTATATTTTTCCTATCCTATGTTCCAAAGGGCCCCTCAATTTGTTCACCCACCCGCGTGAAATTTGATGCATGCAAAAATAATCCTATAACCTCAAGATTTCATAGCCATACCAGGGGTAGGCCCACTTCAATTCAAGGGTATTCAATTGAATACCCATTAGTTTTGGCAAAAATTTTTTATATACAGTCTATATTATGCATATGTATTCAAAAAGCAAATAATGAGACAAAATAACATGCTATTGAAGCAATTCAGCTCAAAACATAGAGCCCGCCTCTCCCCCTGATCTCCCACTCATGGCCTAGTGCCGAAATGGCCTAATCTGGCCCAATTCTTCACAGTGACCTACTCCATCAGAACGAACCGCTGCAGCACCTCGAACCTCTAGGCTTGGTGGCCGTCCGGTGGCGGGGGCTGAATCAGAAGGCGGACGGTTTGCCGTGGAGTAGTGGAGGGCACATGTGTCGACCATTAAGGGGCTCGAGCAGCGGCTGCGCCACCGCGACCACAGGCACATGGCGCGGAGAGGGCGGTGGCTTTTGACTGGTCGGCCGCGTGCAAGACGCATCGATGCCACGACCCTTCTCCTGATCTCCTATTCTCCCTTCAAACGGCAATTCTGCAAGACTGCTAACTACAGCACGCAAGCAACTTAGTTGTGACTTGGTAAGTTAATTTTGCTAAATTGACATCCTATTTCAACGTACCAGTAATTGCAATTTGCAAATGTCTATGAATTTGTGACAATGCAAAGCGAGGTAGTGAGGATTAATTGAAATAGTATTCTGAAACTTGTGTGATTTTACTATATTGATCATTTAGTACATCTATATGTTAAATTCATATTTGGATCAATTTTATGAATATATGATGCTTGTTGTAGTCAGTTATGTGAATCTATCATTTAGGCTGTAAAAAAATTTGACTTTCAAATTTTGAATACCCATGTTGTAAATCCTGGTCCTGCCCTGGCCATACAAAAACAATATTGAAATGATATTCTAGAATAGCCACATTGTTTGTGTGATTTATGGAGTGCAGGTGCATAATCCTGATCCTTCCTTCTAGCAGTTTTATATCTGAGATATTGTAGTGAATGATAGTTCAAGAATCACATGGTTAAAAAAATAGAAAAAGAAAAGAGGGGTGACAAATGTGTTCACCAAACTTAGATAGGACTTAAAACGTTAAATTGATTGGGCATATTTGTTAATTTGTCTGATATGAAAATCAATTGCAATAAAGGTGTAACCCTTGTGCTGTCTTATTTTATTCAGCATTACCTTTCGGCTGGCTAGCCAGCTTGTACTCCTCTACTTTTTCAATGAAATAGGCACAATCTCATGCTCATTCGTTCAAAAAAAAATTGTTTAGCATATCTTCATCAAATTTAATGATCATGCCATGGCAAATCAATTGATTGCATCAGGCAGTAGGATGTATGATATCTGCAACCGTGCTACAACTTGCTCTAAGATTGTAGGTAGTTGTTAAAGTATGGTGAGTCATGTAGCCACTATGGCAAATATCTCTTTTGTACTATCTTCTATGTGTATAAATGGAAGAGCAAACAGCTGCAAAAATTATCATGCATTACTACTTCCACCTTGTTCATGTGTTCTATCTTGAGCTCATACATGAGCATTGCCAACAATCATGAGTATGTAACAAGAGCAAGACAAATGCAATAATCTAACCTACCTATTAATTATAGCTGAGAGAAGATGGCTAGAATTAATTATGGGCTAACACATGCATAATCTTGATCCGAATGGAAGTTGTTGGTCATATTGAGAATGGTTCTATTTTTCATTGCTTGTTAGACAAATAGACTATTTAACCATGGAAACTTTAGGTAAGAGAAAAAATTGGATGATACTTTCTGTTCATTCTCCTTTGAAAATGAATTTATTCCTCATATATATCTTATTTGTATGTTACTCCCTCCGTCCCATGAAAGGTGCAATCTTGGCATTTGAAAAAAATCCTATTAAAGAGTGCAATCCTAGGAATTGGATCTAACTACCTACCTAATTAAATAGTCAGATCTGATTTGCATGTCAAAACTTATTACATGTGGCCAATAAATGAGGATATTAGAGTCTTTTTATGCCACTACTAATCTGTCTGTAAAAAATAGAATTGCGCTCTTCACCGGATGGAGGGAGTATGCTACTAAGGTCATCTATCAAGATGTGATATTTCTAAAGTGCAAGTCGGTGCTAATTTTGAGCTAGTTGCTAATTGGCGGATAAACAATAAGAAGAACGTTTCTTTGAATACAGTTTATGCTGTGTTTCTATGGTTAATTTGGAAATCGAGAAATTATTTATGTTTTGATGCTGAGGATCAGAATGTTGAAGATGATGAGAAGATGGAACTTGACGTACATGAAAGACTTTGGCCTGCATAGTGCTTTGGAGCACAAGGCCACGTATGGTACTGCAAGAATAGGGATGGAGAGATGTGTAACTGGATCAATCCATATTGGACATGTTGAGCAGGCACACTAGAGCAGTGGTGCTAGACTTTGGACCTACCAATAACAATAAAGTATCAGGCTTAGGGCTTGTAAAGGAAAAATAATTCTACGAGTTTGGAGTTTCTGTAAGTCAAGTGGACACATGACCAAATTTGGCGGATGCGCATCGAATATATTTGGATACTTAACACTATGTGTTCTATTTCCATAAAACTATTCTCAATGAGATATTTCATATTTATGTTTCCGAAACACCACATAATCAAGATAACATATTAATTCATAGTTGAAATAGCTTCATACAATGCATTGTATCATTCATTATTGTTTTCTAGGTTACACGCAGGATACAAATTATTTTGAAAATAGTATACATAGAGTTCCATCCCCGTAAAACTCATTTCACGTTTTTCTTCATTAACTATTTGCCACATCTAAAAAATGCTCACGCTGGCACTCTATTTAATGAATGAAAGTAAAAATAGCCTAAAAAATGAGAAACTTCTACTCGTATGGCCCATTTGGAAACGATATAAATGGGCCTGGTAATTAAAAGCCGGGAGTTTTGCCTCACTATTCCCACATGAAAAGAGAGCACCGAATGCATAATGTTATCTGGTAGACCGATGCCCGATGGAAAACGGAAAGCACTTTTTTGCTGGACGTAAGTTGTCGGCCTGTTTAATGCTGGCCCATTACGTTTCGCTATCGCATTTATTTTGTTGTGGGCTAATAAGAGGGGTACGGTAGGCCGATGCTCTAGAGGCCCACGTGAGAGAGTTCAGAAAGGATCATATATGGGCCCAAGACGTTTCCTAGAAATCTAAGGTAGTGTTTGGTTCGTTATCTGAATCTGAAATGTTCAGCACATTTGGTTGATCGAATTGAATTGAGCGGTGTATAAATTCATCCAGATTTCAAGAATATTCTCATCCAATCCTAAATTGTCCCGTGCGGCAAAATCCAACGAACAAACCCATTCAGGACCAAGGCGCACGAATTTTTTCACCGCCCGCCTCCCCTCCGCTCACTTTTTCACCACCCACCTCCCCTCCACTTGTTATTTTCACCGCCCGCTCCCTCTGTTTCTTTCTCTCGCTCACCCCTCAACCTGTCCCATCTCGTTCCTCTCCTGGCGACGGCGCTGGACGGCGCCCCACCCACTCTGACGCCTCCAATCCAGCAACCAGCGACGGTCATGAGCAAGGGCTAGGTAAGGCCGCACTACCCTCCCCTCCCACTTCCCTTTCCTTCATCTTGGGGTAGAAACGACATGCCCTAATGGAGAAGCTTTTTTTTTCTTATAGCAGGAAGCGAGATTCCCCCTGCAATTCGTGTGACTTTGTCATTCTCTCCTTAAAGCAAGGTATGGATCTGTAATTTTTCATTGCGAATGTGGACTGTTATTACTACTCGAGTAGATCTAGGACTCGTGTCTTATATTGTTGTAAAAATTGGTAGTTCTAGTCTTGTATGTGCTTGTGCGTTGTGCATGCAAAACCAATTTGTTCAGTGCAGTAGATTAGCACGGATGTTTAATTTCTCTTATCCCTAAAAATCTTGATACATGTTTTGCACTATTTTAGGTAATGTAGATGGACAACGGGAAGCTCGTTAGGAGAAAATTGTTGATGCTTATTAATGCTGCCGCAGCATATGCAGCTTCATGTATGGTGGCTTTGTTTGTGACGTCTAGATTATTAAGAAATAAGAGGCAACATATTACTTATGGGCCAATGGAGGAGAAGGATAAGTCTAGGATTGAGTATCTTAACACAAGGATCTACAGGGATGATACGACCTGCATAAAAATGATAAGGCTTAAGAGAACCTCAATTTTCCGGTTATGCCAAGTTTTGAGGGAACGCTCTCTATTACATGACACTAATCATGTATGCATTGAGGAACAAGTTGCCATGTTCTTGAATACAGTTGGCCACAACCTACGAAATAGGTTAGTTGGTACTAGTTTCAATAGGTCAGGTGAAACAGTTAGCCAGTACTGCCATAGGTGAGCTACACAATGATCTTATTCGGTCACCTTCATTGGAGACCCAGCCAAAATTGCAGGAACCCAAGATGGGATCCATACTTCAAGGTATGACAAACAAAAAGCCCTGGATTAGGGATATATAGTCATAACTTTTAATTTCTGATTTTTTTTATTACGTGAACAATAGGATTGTATTGGTGCTATTGATGAAACACATATAAGAGCATCGGTTAGTAAGTCTATGGAAGCAGCCTTCCGTGGTAGAAAATCATTTCCTTCCCAAAATGTTATGACAGCGGTAGATTTTGACTTGAAATTCACATATGTGCTGGCTGGTTGGGAGGGGACAGCACATGATGCTGTGGTTTTAGCCGATGCAATAGAGCGTGAGAATTGACTACGTGTCCCGAAAGGTAACATAATTGTTTCTAGATATTTATGCTCATACCAATTCAATTGAACCTTATTTAATCACCATATTGGGAATATCTTTGGAAAATTCTACCTAGTTGATGCTGGATATAGAGCCAAGGTTCATACCACCGTTTCGTGCCGTACGGTATCACTTGAATGAGTGGGGGAACAATCCTGTACAAAAGGCTGAGGAGTTGTTCAATCTTAGACACTCTTCTCTACGGGTGACCATAGAGCGTGCCTTTGGATCACTCAAGAGGATATTCAAAATTCTTGATGATGCAACCCCATTCTTCCCCTTCCGCACTCAAGTTGATATTGTCCTAGCTTGTTGCATCCTTCACAATTGGGTTATTTCTCAAGGAGTAGACCGTTTCATTCTACCAGAGAGCAATTGGACACGTAATCCTAATTCATTCAGGTAACCAAACATGATCTTGTACCATCCTGTATCATCCCATTCAAGCAACCAAACAAAACCATGTACCATCCCATTCAGACAACCAAACATCCAACTTGTATTATAATGTGCAGGATTATCCTATCCAGGTGAACCATCCCATGCATGTTCCACTTTATTCAAGTAACCAAACACTACCTAAGATCCGGGTCGAATGCAGCTGAACACAACACCGACACGCAAGAAATTGCAGTGGTCGATTCACCTGTAGAGTCGTCGATACATTCTTACAAGTACAATGTTTATATTATGCAATTAAAATATTAATGATAAAGTAATTGTTGGTTGAAGTTTTTTTCTAGTAAAATAAAATAGGTCTGAAAAAAGGGATAAAGTAGTCATAAATATAAATATAGTTTGGTCTTGGAAACGCCGGACCCAGTTGCACCGTTAGAATCCAATCCCCATGCATTTTGCAGTAATGACAAGCGTGTGCGTTAACCCTGGGCCTAATGCCCGCTACTGCCTGTTTTCTAAACAGGGTGAGAGCATTAGCATCAAAAAAAACACACACACACACACACATATATACATATATATATATATATATATATATATATATATATATATATATATATATATATATATATATATATATATATATATATATATGTATGTATGTATGTATGTATGTATGA
>NC_028454.1:3988163-4010297 GCF_000263155.2 Setaria italica | reverse complement strand
GGAAGTGTGGTTGCACGCTATGTAATTTTAGTGCCTTTCATTCTCCTTCCTCCCTTTTCTCCGACCCTGTACTATTTCTCTTGACGACGCCTCTTCTCTTTTAATTTAATATATATATATATATATATATATATATATATATATATATATATATATATATATATAACCAGTAGGGGTCTTGAACCCCTCCTGTTTCATAAAAAAAAGTTCTCATCACTCAAAATATTTTTCTCCGTGAACATAAGCAACAATTTAAATATGTACGGCTACATGCTAATGGGTTATATATGACGTAGTAGACATTCTTTGAAGCGAAATTAAAAGGTGCATCTTAGCATAAGGGCCACTGGCATGTGATGGCATTATTCCATCCTTTTGACCATCTTGTTATCTTCTTAGGTTCCCCTTAATCAGTCCCCATTAAACTACTACTTGTAGTCTCAACATTAAATTACTACTTTATACATTCTTTAATCCTTGAACGATCATGTACGGAAATGCAATTAAAATTGATTGTGCTATATATATGAGTGCTAATACAGTATTTTCTAGTGATGTTCATGCACATAAATGCACTCTGCCAATGGATGTGATTGACTAGCTAGATAGCTAGCTTCCATCACTATATAGATAATATCATGGCAAAGTTTCATAGTTGTTACGCTTTTAGTTTTTAGCTTGGGAGCCCACAATCTACTAATCTAGTAATCTAGCAACAAAAATGTCCTAGTCTGAAAGAAATCTTAACTAAATTGTCTGGAAGACTCAACTTTTCGTACACGCAGAAATGACAAGCAAAAACATCATTGAGAGTAGCTAGAATCGAGAGAAGAATATATATGATGACAAGGTAGAATATTTAATTTTTGTTTCTTAAATCAATGCTTTAGAATGGATCCCGTAATAATTGTTACTTTAGTTCAGAAATTAAACATAACTCGTGTCAAAATAAGGGACTACTATATATGTTGGAACGAGAGGGAATTCGTACACAATATGTAAACTAAATCCTGCAGAATAACACCCATGTTACGTTCAAACAGAGGTTAAGTTACAGCTGGGATTGTTTCTAAAACATTACCAGGGGAAGGATTATGGCATTTCTAAAGCATTACCAGCCTGGGAACTAAAACATTACCAGGGGAAGTATAATGACATTTAGAATGTTTACGATCCATCATCAATAAGAGCGAACTGAATAGTAAGATAAAACGAGTTCCAATTGATGTGACTAAAGCAAATGAGGATTAAATATGATTTGTTCAAAAGGTTATAATATGCCCATGGTAATAAGGGGATTACTCTCGTTTCACAACATGAAATAACATTATTAGGTCCCATATGTAGACTTTGATGTGATGTGCCACCATCTACATCAATGGGCAACTTTCTTATAATGACAAGCGCTACGAACAAAAGGAATAGAAACTTATTAGCTGAAATGAAACATGTGCTCAATGGAACTAAAACCAAAGTTTGCCACAATGATACCCTGTTTTTTAGCATTGTCGTTTTTATCATTCTTGCTGTCTAAATAATGCATATAGCAGCTTAATTTCCGCTAATAACTATTGCATATCCATGAAAAGCCTACATGCTAGTAGGACCCAAAAGGTACAATCCCATCAAGTCTTACCTTCCAACGTACTGACATATAGTAGCAGGCCTAACCTAATAAGAATAAGAACACTTTGATGTGTAATAGATGGCCAAACAGTGGGGGTAGTCACGAACATGATAGTAAGAAACTTATAGGCGATTGCTCAATCTATTTAGTGCTATATTTTATATATTATTGAACTCCAATCAATGAGAGTTATTCAATGTGTAGGATTCCTCTATGCATGAGGAGTTTATATACATCAAAATTCCATTGAACTACGCAGACATATAGTAACATATTCACACCAAAATGAGAAACCCCACTAGCCAAATAGAATTGTCAAATAATTGCCTAAGTTGTACTTCCTCCGTCCCAAATTACTATTTGTTTTGACTTTTCTAGGTACATAACTTTTGCTACGTATGCTACGTATCTAGACATAGCATATATATAGATGCATAGCAAAATCTATGAATAAAAAAACCAAAATGAATAGTACTTTGGGACGGAGGGAGTATTATCTATTTTGAGCTAAGTGGAACTGGAATGTATGACCCAATTGTAACAAAAGGTTGCTATTATGGGAAATTATTCTTTGATCCATCTAGCTTACTACAACTCTAGCCCCACCTTACTACTACTTAACAACCAAACCCTCTCCATCTGCATATTATATAGGTGAACAACCAAATCATGATACTATGCATGAGATCCTCAAGGGAGACCTTTAAATAAACAATTACTATACAAAAGCCATTGGCAGTACACAGCTCCCTTTTGTGCCGTTAACTAGCTAATCAGCTTTTGTATATATATATATAAAACTCATAGCATAACAGAACAAAAACACAAAAGTGCCATGACCTGCCTGTCACCCTAGGCACTTAGGCAGTAAAGAGTTGAAGATAGAAGTGGTTAAAAAAACGGGTCTACATCAGCGAACCATAAACAACAAGGACCCTCCCAAACTTTCCCTTGACATCTGGTGCTGTTGCACTCATGCACGGATGGAATTTTTTTTCTCTAAGATCGAGAGATTAAATTCTCTTATTGTTTGTTTGTGCACTTGCGGCTTGTGTCCCGGTGAGTTTTTATAATGCTGAAGCCTTTCCAAGGTCAACAATTGCTGCTCTGGATTATGTTAGCCACCGATCAACCACCAATCGTCTCAGTGCCTTTTCTGCAATACTGGAATAAATTAAAATGGCTTCTTAATTTACAAACAAAGTGGGTTTTGGAACTTATGATCGATGCCATTATTCGGTCGTGGACCTGTTAGCAATCTTGTTAGAGCTTAATTAGTTGCATGCATGCGTGATAGATGCTGCATGCATGTATAACAAGCATATTGCTACACCATGATTATATATACCTGGATAGCCGCTCTATAAAAAAACCCAATAACAATGATCTCTCATGATTGATTTTGGTTTAATAAAGCTTCTCGTGGCACACGGCCTATAGAAAAGCGATCTAAAACAAATATAAAATAAAACAAATAATCCACCTTACAGTACAATAAGGAAGTGTTAATTTTTTTTCTCTTAGATAAAAGTAACATAACAACTCCCGGCCCCTACAACATGCATAATTTTCAATTTTCTACACCCTTGATCTATTTCAAATTGTAGGTCGTTTTGGTTTTCTAGGTTCATAGATATTTGTGTATGCATCTAGACATATAAATTATATTTAGGTGCATAGCATAAACTATACACCTAGAAAAGTCAAAATAATCTACAATTTAGGACGGTGGGAGTACTAGTTAATTATTATCAGGGTGATGTTCTTCAGCCCTTTCATAGAATTCTCGTAAAATTCGTACTCATACCGGAAGGTTGCATTGCATGTTAGAATATGCGCTACAACAGTAAATTTTGCAGCCCTTTGATTTTGGTCGCGTCGTAGCCAGCCTAGCTGTATATGGCACGTACACAATGCAACTATAGCTTACTCAAATCGTAGCAAGAGAAAAGGAAAACTTAGACGAAGAGAATAAATCGACACTAATCCTAGATTGGTGTGAGACAGTTTACGTGCCGTGTCACAAGTTGATGATGCATGCAACGGCGAGGGCGCGAGGACGGCGTGGGGCAACGGCCGGGCCGGCGGTTGAACGCGCCTCCCCGACGGAAGCAGCAGCTTGCATTGCAGCAACGACAGCGCGTACACATCTAACAGCTCTAACAGAAGCATATGCAGGCAAGCATCCTCTCATAGGATCGTTACACGCGCTAGGCTGTGTGTGTGTGTTTCTCCAACACTAGCCAGGCACGCATGATCCTGCTCGATCCCAGCTGCTCTCCATCACCTTAACGCATCGATCGCCTCTGCAATGAGATATATACTGCGTAGGCAGGCCATGTGTGAATCCATCTGAACTAGAGCAGGTGGCTAGTAACCTTCTGGCACGGGCCTGCCGGTGTGTGAGGAAGAAGAGACGAGGCCAGCAAAGATGGCCGCATGCTCCCCGGCCGGCCGGCCGCGTGAGCTCACACATCACAGGGGAGATACGGCGCAGCGCATGTTTTTCACGCGAGAAATTCTTAGGAGGCCACACGTCACGAGTCACGCGATTTTTCACGCAAAATATGCACGTGCGCGGTATGTGGGATTCAAACCCATAACCTCAAGTCTCTCGCGTAGCTTCCTTACCATCTCACATACATAACATATCTGACTGAGTAGGGGATGCAATCTTTTTGTAGTAACTCATGGGGATCCTTCCTTTAGTCCCAGGTCAAAAACAACCGGGACCAAAAACACGCTGGCCTCCAACGCAAACCCGGATAGGCGGACACGGCCACTCATTAAAATGAACTAGTCCATCAAGCTGTGCTCCCACACGGACTATTGTATTTAAAAATTATTTAGAAATTAAACTCCTAGCTAATAATCAAAATTATTTACCTACTACTCTCTCATTTTTTCAATATTTCAACGTAATACTTATGTAGATGTGTCTTGTCTTTGTTCAGTTGTGACTAACTTTTAATTAATAATTACTCTATATAGTTTATCATCCACATTCACACTTTTCTCATTTTGTATCGCACCTCCATACATCGTGTTTAGCATAAAATTAATATTTTTCATCACTTCCTCACATATATGTATAAATAAATAGTTTACATGGTGACACTCATCATGCATATATACCTTAACTTAGTATTTTCTATATTAATAATGACATAAATAAGTAATTTAGAATCATATATTAGTTTACTTTTGGATATTTCGATACGATGCACATGAACATAATTAGATTAAGATTTAGGTGTTTACTTTAGGTTATTTTTAACAACATATGTGGGTAACATAGATACAAATTTAGAATGGCATTTTGAGTGATGCTTTATAATGATATGCATGAGTAAATTGGATGAAGATTATGGGGTTACTTTAGATTATTTTTTATAATGGTAGAGTTTGGTAATTTAGACATAAGGTTTATGGTTTATTTTATAATATTTTCATAACAATAGTTGTGGGTAACTTTTTAGAAAATATAATAGTAATGACTATGATTATTACAGTTTATAGGATTGATGTTTGACGTTTCTGTTTTTTTTAGAATTTCTAGGATTGAGAATTTTTAGGATTTGTCTTTTTTTCAAGCGTGTCCCATGAGAACTGATGCGGAGCCTCTAATAATAAAAATGAGCACACATTGCTACAAAACTATTACCTTGAACTACCTCTCATTTGTTAAATATTCGCACACAATACTTATATAGATATATGCTTATTATTTTCATCCGATCGTGATATATTTTAGTTAGTAATTGCTCTATAACATTTTTATCCAAATTTATAATCCATATAATTTATTTTTTCATAATACGTTTGCCACCTAAGATTGCATCGCAGGTATACGCTTGAATTTGTTTAATGGATCCTAAGTTTGAGCTATAATTTTAACATAGAAATCTATATTCTAATCACTTCCTCTATATCTTTATAGCTTAATGGCTACACACATCATGCGTATATACCTTAATTATTATATCATATACCAATAGTGTAAAAAATATACAATTTAGAATTATATATTAGTGTATATTTTTAATTAAGGTGATTTGGATTCAAATTTAGAGTTATCTCATGTTATTTTAAATAATAGCATATATACCTGGGTAATATAAATGCAAATTTAAGGGTTATGTTAAGTTATTTTTTAAGTATTAGTGGTGGGAATTTAGTTGAAAATTCAGGGGGTTATTTTAAATTATTTTTATAATGGCATATGTGGGTAATTTTTATGAAGATTAGGGGGTTATTTTAGTTTATTTTATATAATAGCAGAGGTGGGTAATTTAGATCTAGATTTAGGGGTTACTTTAGGCTATTTTCATAATGGCATAGGTAGGTAATCTTTTAGAAAATATATTAGATCCAATGGCTATAATGATTTTGAGTTTACCAATTGATGGCTAGATATTTTGCTTTTTTGTGAGAATTTCTAGAATTTATCTATTTTTCAAGAATGTCCACCTACAATCCTAGGTGGCTTCACCTGGAGGCTTCAAAAGGAGCCTCCAATTAGTAATAGTAAGATTGCTAGGTCTACATGATGGATTGTGTTGAGGCATATATAGCATCCAAGTTTATGCTCGCCCCTTGACTCATGCATTATTCAATACTTCTTTTATGTTTTAAAGTATATTGCACCAATCATACGACATGCAATTTGTCAGGCGTGTGCAGATTGGTTCAACAACTCGTAAAATATTGAATCTAGTACAATAACGTGATGGTTGGGTGAAGATTGATCCAACAGGTTGTAAAATGCTCAATTTAATATAATAACTTAACAAATTGGTGCATATTGCGGCCCAAACGTTACATCCACAAAATACAAAACCTCTTCAATTCAATACTTAGCTATGTATGACGTCTACAACAGGACGTTAGGAGAGACATACATATACTAAAATTGGATGGACGACAGCCATGAAAAACCACCTTGCTTGTACGAGCGAGGGGGATATCCCAACGAGCGCAGCAAGAAGAACCCTTTCACGACGGTTGGATGGATGGCCGTTACGATGAGACCCATTCATATTCCTGTCCTCATGGTGCCATCATCTCTGTTTTAGTTTGGTCTCGCTTTTGCCGTCCATCCAAACGATCCACCAGAGCGGCAACCACTTTCAGTTGGCTGATGAGAAGCTTGCTTGGTGCGAGTGACCCAAGCAGATAGCCTTCATTTCGTTCTGCCGCTAGCTGCTCCCCTCACACGCACAGCGGCACAGGTACACATACACATGCGTGCGTCTTGCATGTGTACACACTTGTCAGAGATGGATGGACCCGGTCCCTTTCATTCGCCAGTCGAGAGAGATCGCCTCGATCGCTTTCTGTTAGCCGTGGACGTCACGAACCGAATCCGAAGACGATAGCCCTCGTACCTTCTTTCCGTATATATGTGTACTGCACTCGGTCTCTCCTATACGTACGTACGTACGTACAGCTGGACACACGAATGGACGTATATATGTATGCGTCGTTCGTTGCGTGCAAGGACGAGGTCGAGCACAAAAGTTATGTATGCATGCCAGCTGATCTGCTCCTCGAAAATTGGCTTTCCGTTTCAGCTCAACCTATAGTAGTGGCTGGGGCCCACATGAGCGCGTCGTGCCATGCGACAACGGCATGGGGGAGAGAGAGAAGCTAGGTGGTGACTGGTGATGCATGGAACGGCTGGCTGGCTGGATGGGTGTCCTAACCTAACGATTTTGTTGTGGCCTCGCTCACGCACACAAAACTGGTTGCAACTTTTGGGACAACGATCCATACGTGCCCCTTCCATCTTCATCATGATCCCCGTACTGGGGCAGAGTGTGGATTCATGGCCTGGCGCTAGGCCGTTTCCCGCAGTTGATGATCATCATCGTACTGCTGTCACTACATGGATATTAAAGATTTCGTAAATATTATTAATCGATCGGAGGCAAGTAGCTAGAGGGCCTGGAAGCTCGCGCGCGCGTGTGTATAAACCCTAAACCCTATATGCTTCCGGCCGGCAAAAAAGGAAACGTAAATCCTAGAGAGAAAGGCCTCTCGATTTAGTGCTATCGGAAGAACCCCTCGATTTGAAAACAGAGGAGATATTGGGCAGACAAAAAAGGAAAGGAAGTAACAAATCGAATTAAGGGAGTAACAAACAACTCTACCGCGTGACCTCCTCCTCCGGCAACCACCTCCTCCTCTCCGGCGACAACTCCAACTCTGGCTAGCTCCAATTCGGGTTAGGTTTTGGGGTTGGGGTTAAGGTTTTGGAGTTTGGGGTTGGGGAGGGGATGATTTGTGCCTGCGAGCTCTCGAGGGATGGCCGGGGAGGCGGCTAGCTCGGTGGCGGTGGCGCCGTCGGCTGGGAGTGGAGGATATCCGGTGGTCGGTGTCGTGTTTAGACCTAGCGACCTACCAAGGGGGGTGCCCGAGGTAGTGTTTTGGTTAGTGGGGCTCGTCGGATCAGGAAGTTGAAGGTAAACGCAGACACACAATTTAGACAGGTTCGGGCCGCTAGATTGCATAATACCCTACGTCCTGTGTGTTGGTTGGATTGAATTGCTTTGGAGGGGGTCCCTGCCTCACCTTATATTGCCGGGGGCAGGGTTACAGGTCGGTTGGTTACAAGAATACTAGTCGGATACAACTAGAGGAGTTCTACTCTTATTACAACGAGTACTTTTCTAATCCTCGACTAGTTCCTGTCTTTCCATGTAGACTACCCCGTCCTGCGCCATGGTCTCCATGTCAGATGTGTCTCGGTGTCCAGCCCCATATTTATAACTATCCAAACCTTCTGGTGGACCATAGATGTATGTACGACAAGCTCCCGAGTACTTTTTAGTCAAATGCAGCAGTTCCGAGTACTTTTGCAGACTTCACCGACTTCTTTTGGTGCTCTTCGAGTACTTCATCTGGTTGAATCTTCAAAGGTACCCAAAAACTGTCATGCAACTAGAATGTGCTCAAGCCTCATTTAAGTCAGTCTCATATCCTTCAATCTTGAATTTTATAAGGAAGTGCGACGAAAATCGCACTCCATATGGAGTAGCCCCGAACCTTAGGTTGAATCGAAGAATAAGGCTGAGGGTCAATCTGTAATTTGCATCATTTTCCCCTTAAAACCCAGAGAAAAAACTTTTTGTCGATGGACACATGGCACACAGCCCCCGAGCCTTTAGCCGACTAGTTTGGTAGGTATAAGGGTCAACCTTTGGTCAACGTGACCATCTTTAGAAGGAGATCTTATCTCCTCCAGAAATAAAGGTAACCGCTAATCAGGTGTCCAAAATTTTGGGATCACTTGCGCATGTGTCCCGTAGAGATGAATATGTGTCACGTAGCATGCATCACTTGCGCATGTGTGTGCCATCAATCTTCCTCGAAAGGGATCGAGCAGTGTGCTCCGTACCGCCGTGCACGCTGCAACGTCGAATTGACCGGGCGCGGCGCAAGCACGTACTTCGTCTGATGAACTACGTACTGTAGTAGCTAGAGTCGATCAAGGGTGTCATTCGTGTTGACTCGAGCGCACGCACGTGGGCGCGCAGCAGCAGGTACATACAGTACCTATCAGCAGGCAGCTGCTACCATGCATCTGTCACGTTCAATGGCCGGCCGGGCTGGCGCGCCTCGTACGGACCGAGGATATAGACCGGCCAGCCGGGACACGGGCCGCAGCTGATGAGCCGGTCTCGTCTCAGTAGCCTCTCGCACGCACGCACGGCACACGAGTTACGAGTACGGAGTACATGCATGCGGGCACACCTGACTACCTGAGCGGCCGGCGCTAAAAGCCAGAATGGGCGGCCAGAGGGTTTGGTTACGTTTGCTTATTTCTAGCACCCGTCACATCGAATGTTTACATACTAATTAGAAGTATTAAACGTAGACTATTTACAAAACTCATTATATAAGTGAAGGCTAAACGACGAGATGAATCTATTAAGCCTAATTAGTTCATGATTTGACAATGTGTTGCTACAGTAAACATTTGCTAATGATAGATTAATTAGGATTAATAGATTCGTCTCGCCGTTTAGCCTCCACTTATGTAATGAGTTTTGTAAATAGTCTACATTTAATACTTCTAATTAGTATCTAAACATTCGATATGAAATGTGTTAAAAATAAGCAAAGAGAACCAAATGCCCCCAGAATAGGTTTGTGCTGTGGATATCGCAACCACCAGCAACTTTAAGCCAGCACATACTGCTCTCTGCTGACAGGCGATGTTAGCCACCTGCCAGCACAGATGCTTTCTATGCTGGTGGTGTAGTTACATCACCTGCCAGCATAGATGGTTTCTGTGCTGGTGGGTGCTTATGCCGCCCGCCAGGAATATGTATTTCTCTATTGAATATACTATTTCCCGTGAATTATTTATTATTTTTTATTTCTCGCCAGTTTTTAGCTGTAAAATTAAAATATGTATCTCCAACCACATAACAACAAACTTGAATAATAAATAATTCACATTAAAACTGCATCGTACATAATATATAATTCACATTATTAAAAATCTAATATTTGGAATAGAGTTGTTCTTTGCCATGCTAATATTAAAACTACTACGCCCTTCTACAAAGATTTGTGTACTCGTCCGCCATCAACATGCCATCTTTATCAAAGAATGCTCCATCCTCGTGACAAATCTCGCGTAGGATGAACCTCGCCATGTCCGTACAAATCAATCTTGCTATAGTTATTGTCAATGGTAGGCACCTGCAGGTATACAGTAAATCAAGATTAGGATGTATTACCATTATGAAGTTAGCACATGGCAGTGTATAAAAGACTTACGTCTTCAGGTTCGTCCGGTACATCCCATTATTTCTGATGAACTCGCACACAAAATATCCGCATAGCACAGAACCGGGAGGTTGCTTGTAGCACCGCAAACAAATAGAAAAATGATGAGTTATTATTAATGACAAGTCTACATTATATAAAAAAAACCAAGTTTTTATGTTCTTACGAATCTATGATATATTATTTTCATAGCTTTCATCCTTTTTGGATTGTCGACCCCGCCTTTTAGTATGTAAAGCTTGTACGCACTTTGAGGATATAAAGACAAGAGTTAGTAATACAACTTAGGTGCATAGAATGTCAACATGCATTTATGTACTGCCAAGGAATGTCTTGCTTTCGTATAATGCCTATGAAATCCTTTACATATCTCTATGATAACTGGCTGAGTCGATGACCACTGCTTGTAATGATGCAAATCCAGTGGTCTGTGCATTATATTAAAATAATTTATATTATAAATGGCATTAAATAGCACCTAGTATATATATAGTAATTAAAACTAGCTGACTCGAAACTGTGAGGAGCCATGATATAATCCTTGTCAGTCTTTTTCTTCATTACTTTTGAAATGTATACGAATACTTTGTGCATTTCTTCTCAGTGGACTTTTTTTATAGCATCTTTCTTCACTTATGTCTCTGCTGCTTCTATTTGTGCTTTGATCGTTTCTGTCATTTTGAGATTATGCTCTGGCTCGCTTATTTGTGCTTGGTCAAGGTACGCTACCTTGAACCTGCCATGCGCCAATTCTTCCTCCCTCCATTGCATCCTGCAGAATAGGTTGCTCAGGTACTTGAAATAAAATACATATGTATTTAAAACTCATGTATGCGGTACATGTGGACTTACAAGCACCATACGGAAATGAGATTCACGTTGAGGTGTTGTCGACAGTAAAGTCTGTGCAAATTCTCGAAATCGATCACAATCTGGTACGGGAGAATGCCAAGAAAAACCTTAGTTGGGATATGCGTGGTGATTGCTCGAATACCTTGCTTCATTACATTCATGATCCATGGATCTTATTCAATTCCCATGGGCCCTTCAGCAGATCCTACTGATACAAGAATGGTTTGCCATGCTCATAATCCATTGGGACATCAACTGTGTGATAACCATCTTGATGTTGTGAGACTAGTGACCGGATGTTGGATGAGAATCCGGTCGGCACTTTCATTCCGCGCAAGCACTTGCACATAGCCAATCTCTCATCTGGTGTTAAGTTGTAGCTAGTCAGGGGAAGGTATTGCTTACCATTAGAAAGTTCTTGTGGGTGGAGCTCTGGCCTAATTTGAAGGTCAACTAGATCCTTACGTGATTTTAGTCCGTCCTTTGCCTTGTCTGATAAATCCAAGAATCCGATGGTGCTATCGAACACATTCTTCTGAAGATGCATCCCATCAATAGCATGGCGCACCGCCAGCTCTCGCTAGTATGGAAAATACTTAAAGAAGATAGACATCTTCTTAACGGCACGTCTGCGACATCTGTAGTTTCAGCGTGCTTTCTTCCCCTTTTCGAATTATCAGCACCACCTAATGCCTTCTTACCGAGTTTAAACTTGACCTTCTCGCACATTTCAAATACTATTTTACCCGTAACCGGTTTTGGAGCAAAATCATTCTCATTGGTTCCATCGAAAAAATCCTTCATCTTGTGGTATTTGTGCGTCTTCAATAAGAAGCGCATGTGCCGCATGAACACTTTCTTCATAGATCACTTAAGGTATACATATCAAATTCCATCCAAGCAAACTACGGATCTTGTCTTACATTTTGCCTGACCTGTCAAGGCAAATAAGGTGGGATAATCAATGATGGTAACAAAGATAATAGCCCTTTGTGTGAAGTGCTCCTGTCTGTACTCATCCCACATTCGAACCCCATCTTCCCAAAGCTTCTGCATATCTTCCATCAATGGCTCAATGAAAATATCTATGTCGATGCTAGGTTTGTTTCGGGCCTTGTATGAGAATGGTTAGCAAAAGAAACTTTCTCTTGTGACATAGCCATGGGGGAAGGTTATATATGGTCATTAGCACTAGCCATGTGCTATGCGTGCTGCTTCTTTCATCAAACGGATTCGTGCCATCTGTACTTAATGTGAACCGTACATTCCCTTTTTCATCTGCAAACTCTGGATGATTGGCATCGAAGTCCTCCACTGGCGAGCATCGAAAGGATGTCGAAACTTTCCATCAGCCTTTACTGGGCGATCAGCATGCCAAGTCATCATTTCATCGGTTGTTGGGTTTGAGAACAAACGCTTCAGATGGTTTACCTACCACATCACCAAGGCAAGGACTCTGCGCTAAGTCGTCATATTAGTACCTATATAGGACTCGTCCTCCATTTGAGCACCAACACTTTTCTTTGCACCCTTCTTCCTCTTATTCCCGATGGAGCAACCGACACGATCCTCATAGAAATCGGCAATACTTTTGTAACGGCTAGCATCGCAATTTGGACACTTTTCCAATGCTGCGTACTCACCGTGGTACAATATGCAGTGGTTCTTGCACGTGTATATTCTTTGCACACGCACCTTCAATGGATTGATAATCTTCTTTGTTTCGTATGTATTTTTTTGGCACAAAGTTATGTTTCGGGAGCAACTTGCCCAGCAGAGTAATCAGATCATTGAAACTATTGTCTAACCAGCCGAATTTAGCCTTCAGGATCACAAGATGAAGGACGAAACGCAACACTGTCCACTCCTTCCTACATCCCTCATACAAACGATCCTTTGCTGCCTTCGTAAGTGTCTCGAAATTCTCTAACTCTTTAGCACTCGCTAGCAACACTTCCGGTTCAATGTGGCGCAACATGTCCTCCATATCAACATCACGTTCCTCATCCACCTGTGGTTCCACACGTGCATCTATTTGATCACCATTTTGATCTCCATAGTCGTAATCATCATCCATCATAACATGATCATTTTCGTTTGCATCATCACCACCCACTTCATCAGAGCCAGTATTGATGTCTGTGTTGTTGAAAGTACCTCCTACCTCACCATGGTAGGACCAAATTGTGTATACATCCACAAAACCTCGCTTTATCAAATGCCTCTTGATGACATCAGTATCCTCCCATACAATATTGTTGCTACAGTCAAAACATAGACAACGTATTAGCTTTGTCTTGCAAATGTGAGTGTGATTCTCCGCAGCCTCCATAAACTTTGGTACCTTTGACATGAATGTATGCGAATATCTCCGTATGCTATATATCCATGCTCTATAATCCATCTTTAACAACCTATGACAACAATTCTATATTATATTAACTAATTTAATGAGCTAACTCAATTAAATTATGGATGTAGTAACTAATAAGTAGGAAGAAATATAATAAAAAAAATTATATTACCCTAATGAAACTCAATTAAACCATGGATGTAATAATTAATAAGTAGAAGGAAAAAAATCAAACTCAATTATATATTAAATTCAATCAAACTCATTAATTAAAACTATGGATGTAATAATTAATAAGTAGGAAAAATATAATCAAACTCAATTCTATATTACATTAAAATGTCAAACATAGCATTGTAATGGTTATGACCATAGAATTTTATTTAAAAAATAATCCATCTCTAGTTATTTCTCTCTCTTCCCTCTAGATCTAGATAACAACTTAATGAAGCTAGAAATGATGGATAGAAGTTGAAAAGGAAGGTTGGAATGGCACAAACTTACCTTTTATAGCCACCTCTTCCAAAGAAAATAAGAGCCAAACCTTCCCCCTTAGATTCGGTATTTTTGAAGTTTTTCCCGAGCTCCTCTCGGACAAGTTCCAAATGGAAGGTTGGCTGGGCAAGAAACTGTTCGCGGCTTTATCTGGGCAGAATTTGTGCTGAGGGGCTACCAAACGCACCCGCCAGCATACATGCATCCCATCTGTGCTAGCGGGCGCTTAGATCACTTGCCAGCACAGAGCCATCTGTGCCGGCGGGCACTAGCCCGACGGTCCCAGTTATATTTATGCTAGCGGGTGGAATTTCGACAGAGGAGAGGAGCACGCTAATTTTAACATGTCAGCACGAAATGTAGCGCCAGCTATCTAGCTGGCTCCTCTCTGGCGTGTGAATAATGCGTGGTCAATGCCAACGCACGGAGGCGTGCGCAGGAGCCAGAGGCAGAGCATGCATAGCAAGCAGGTCTTGATGGTCACCTGGCTGGCTCGTCCGTCCGCCGTGCGCGTGCGTGCGTGTTTGACCGTGTCCTCTCCCCTCTCGCTGCCATACTGCCACATATCCATTCAACTGGAGTAGAGTAATGCCTCCGCTGCACAACTGCATCTTCTGGGCTTTTGCCAGACGAACACTTTCAGTTCAAAGTTCAGACTTAGACTTATAGCTACTATAGCCGAGCAGATACACTGTTCAATTCCATGGCGTATGTAATGTACTGCCAGATGGTGGAAGTGAGGTGAACTCTCGTGCAGTCGTGCTTGTGTGTGTGTCGCTGTATGTCGATGTGAAGCTACCTGCAGCAACAGTGTCGGAATAATCGAATAACCAGGCTGTTAGGGCACCCGGAGTGGGTGTCGATAGGCGCTCGGCAAGCCTCCACGTAGGAAAGAGAAACGAGGAGAGAAGAAAGTGTCCCTAGATGTGGCAAGAGCCGTTAGACGCGCCCCCGTGCTAAGCGGGCCCCACCACGTGCTTATCCTTTCTTCTTTCTTCGCATCCTCTGCCTCGCGGTCGGAGAGCTCCGCGGCAGAGCAGCCGGCGAGCGCAGCTCGCTTGGCTCGCCGTAGGGACCAGGGAGGGGCACGGCCACCACGGGATCTGGCGAGAGGCATCTCGGCCGCGGCGCCGTGGGCACGGGCAGGGCATGGGCACGGGCGCGGGAGGGGACACCGGCGTAGGTGACGTCGCAAGCAGCAGCCGGCGGGTAGGGTGCGGACGCGGCCGGAAGGATGGGAAGGGCCGCCGGTGTGGTCAGACGGGGTTGCAGGCAGCGGACGCAGCGAAAGGGCGGGGTGAGCTTGCTGCGAGCGGACTCCGCCGGAGCCAGGGCGGGCGGGCGGCGGTGACCCGTGGAGCCTCGCGGGCTCCGCTGGTGGTCGTGGCTCGATGGAGCCGTGGGCGCTCGGACGCCGTGGCGCGCAGGTCGGCTGCAACATCATCAAGCTCGGCATCCTCGCCACGTCACCAGGCCAAGCACCACGAGACCCACATGCCCCGCCGTCAGCTGCCGCGCCGCCGAGCCTCGCGGGCTACGCCACCGGCAGCTACTCCGACGAGCCGTGGGCGCGCGGACGGCATCGCAAACAAGCCCCAGTGCGTGCGGAGGTGGGGCTCCAGGCCATCGTCGCGAGTCCCGACGCGGCCGCAGCCACGACCGCCGCTGCGGGGAAGCGAGCCGGCGAGAAGGCGGGGGGGCCTGGGCGCTGGCAGAGGGGCCAGCACGGAGGGGGTGGTATGGATCTGGTGTGTGGTTGCAAGGCTGCGGCTGGCCAGCGTCCAGGCCTCACCGGCCGGGAGCTACGGTTGATGGAGGCGGTCGTCCGTGCAGCCACAAACATAGAGTGGAGAGATGTGATTAAAAAAACCTTGAATCGTGAGGTCCACAAAATTTTGGAAAAGTAGATATGAAAGCTAATCCTTGGGTGCCTCATCTTTACTGCTCTCTGTACTCTCTATAGGTGACGTGTACCGAGTTACAGAGAATTACTCTCTGTAACCGTTGCGGGTGCCCTTAGCTAAGTTGTAGCCGTAAGTTGTTGAGCGGCGATGCTAGACTGCAAGCTACCTGCTCGATCCCGCTGTTGCCACTAGTGGCTATTCAGCTAGGGTGATGCGTCTCATGGCGTTAAGCAGGGAAAACCATGTCTTTTCCTTGTCACATCAAATGGACCCCTTCAGTTTCCTGCTGCTGGTGGTAGAGGAGAAAAGCTTCAGGACTCCATAGTAACCTAGATAATAATAATGCCCTCTAATTGATTTGGGGTTTTGATAAAGACCTTAAACAAAAGAGAGGACCATCAAAACACCATCGTGTTTCGCAAGGTTATTTCAAGTTTGGTTCATCAAAAGTGTAGCTGTATTCTGTAACCATAAATTTCACAACAATTTTGGAGGAAACGATGTACACACGGTTCATTTTTTACGGAGGCAGGCAAGATCCTAATCTGAACTTGTCATTAAACAGCATGGCAAACCACAAATTACACGCAGTTCATATAGACCATGTAATTAAATACTCAAAATTTGCCACCACCTATATATAGTTTAATCTTCTACCGATTTTCTCCCTAGCAACTCTTTCTTTTTCCCTAACAAACAAAAGATGCTCCGATCCCTCTTCAATTTTAGCCCACGCCACCCCCGCTTTCTGTTTCCCAGAAATGTTCCACTAGGCTACACGCCCCTTGACAAGATTGCAGAGAATCCGATGCCAGGGGCGTGCACACGGATGCACATCTCACTGTTTCTTGTTGGGTTGCATGCAGCTAGCTTGCTAAGGCCCCCACACGGCCACACCACAACACAACCGGCCAGGCCTACGGCTAGCTGGCTACCTCACTCACTCCAAAAAGGAATCGGTTGCTCACACATCTTTGCTTCCTCGGAGGAGAAATCGCCCTCGCTGCTTGCCTGTTGCACGACATGATGAGAGATTTGCTTTGATGCCAGGATGGATGCACGTCTCCATCGTCCGAAACAGCCGTGCAACTGCAACTGCAATAAACGCTCCCCTCTATCTTGCCTCACATATGCCCACACACAGATGGATATTCTATTTTGTTTCTGAAAAGAAAAATACAGTATGTCTGCAAAATTCGACATATATTCTCGCATGCAGTTTTTTTCTTCCTATATATAGTGCTCTTGAAGGCCATGAGTGCAGCATGTGTAGCACAGCACGGCCGTCATCTTGACATAAGCCAAAGTGGGCCAAGAACAATTTATATATGTTAAGAACAATTTGAATAAAAACCAGTACGGGGTAGATTAAGACGATCAAATTAAATGCCGTTCTTGAACAACCGAGTGAGTCAAGTCCATATTTCGTCGAGAAAACAATTGGAATCAAGAAATTAAAAGTTGATCCATTCCGAAAACAACACATTCATATTGCCTTCTCTAAACCGTTCAAACCTTACTAGGTCATTCTCTTTGATGTAGAGTTTCCAACCACTAACTAACTCCTTGGGTACGTGGGGATTAGACCACGCAACATTCTAAAATCCAACCATGTCCTTCCATTCCTCAGCTTTTTTTCAACTGCCGAAATGCGCCGGATTCTCGTTATTCATGACCGGATGCATACATGGACGATGAATGAATCAAACATACATGTTCAATATAACTGCTATGAAATTGATTGACGAATGAATGATGATTAGTTGATAGAAGTCCTAAGAATATACTTAAAACATAGGAACTTATTATAAAAACTATGCATTGCATTCTTTATTTGTACCCTGAAGGGAGAATATTTGTAGTTAGTACTTTGAACAGAATATTATTTCAGATGTTCAGCATAACATTGCTTATTGTAGCTGCCGACCGGCGCCGTATAGCAACAAGGAATACACAGCACTGGCTACATGCGTTCCATGTGACCATTCTCTCAACCACCTCGATCGAAATGTAAAATGCAAGATTCTCCTCTCTCAGCTTTTGAACTTAAACTAACAAAGCTGGATTAACAAGAACGGTTAAGTTGAGCTAGTCGACAAGCACCTCAAACCATCGCTTTCCTGGAAACTCCTCACACGCTAACTGTATTTGCTCTGACAAAAAAAAATCTCAAATTAATCAGAGACATTCATGTGAGGACGATTATATTTCTTATAAGCTAGTAAAGTTTGAATGGTTTGAAGAAGCCATACATTAATTCCCGTATGAGATTTTCGAATCCATATCCGCATCGTTTTATTCAGATTAATTTTGAGATAGATTCCCAAAATTTGCCGGAGCAAGGCCTGTTTGTTCCATACATGCAGGGTATATGCTTTCCCGAGCACCAAAAATCGAAGTCAAGTTAGCCAAGTGGAGCAAATTTTGTTACACTAGTTTTGTCATATGTGCTACAATATTCTAGTACTATAGATAAACAGCATGATGTCAAGACTCCGAGTTCATGCGTGCATACAAAAGAATTTTAAATTCAGGCCATCATCAGTTCACAAGAAGATCCACGGACGCAGCATGGCTCCAATTTTTTTCCTGACAATGATGTAACATTCTTTTAACCTGTTCTGGCCTTTTCTTCTAGCAAGGAACAAAGTATAAGATCGGATTAGGTAAGGAGATATTCCACGTGTGGCGAGAGCATCTATCTCAGTTCATAGTCGTTAGTTGAAGCAGCCTGGGGGAGAAACGAAATCAACAATCTTGACCTCTTCATTGACAAATACTTACATGTCAAACTGCCATGTGGCTTCCTATTAACGGTATCGAAATTGTTGTTGAGGCTTCATTGTGAATTGATTGTGGGTTTCTTTAGCCGGCTTATGCACAGTTGCTATGTTGCTGACCTATTTCTAGGGCACTTGGTCATATTTCAATGTTCTTGCACATTATGGAATTAACCTGCTGTTTCCATTGGTCATATTTCAATGTTCTTGCACATTATGGAATTAACCTGCTGTTTCCAATCGATGGATAGCCCAATCGGCGCGACACCTCGATTTTCAATTTCATAGTGTTTGATTCCCACCTAACACGGGTTCGGTGTGTTATCCGTGTAGTTTTTTATATTATTTTGTAGAATTGACGTCTACAACATGTGGTTATAAGATTATTATCTAAAAAATTAACTTCGGTAACCAATAATTGACTTTCTAATCTTGGAAAAATGATGCTACCCCCATCAATTATTACCTTTTCTAGCTCCAAAATGAAAATCCAGCTCCTTGAACCCAACCCAACTCAACCATAACAAATAGACTGAAAGTAAACTGAGGAGCCAGAGCTAGTAGCACTCTATTTCAATCATCATAAGTAGGGTCTCTACTCCAGTTCCAGACCCCCAACATGATGCCTACTCTATCTTATCATCAAAAGGCCTAGCATCTGTCCCATGGCATATATTCCTCTTAAACGTCAAGTAATTTTTCTCTAGGCATACTTATAATTTTCTTCAGGTTGACACTTTTCGCACTCTGGTAGTGAGGCACTTGATCAGTTAGCAGAATTAGGTGTAGCTTTATCGATCACGCATATGCCGGAACAGTGATGCTGAATTGCTGATGCTGTATATTCATTCTTGCAGCTTGCCACCGTCTAGCTTTCAGCCTTTCACATAGTTGTTGAATGAGGACCGGTTCATCGATCTTTCTTTTCAGCCAGAGCAGTTACCTTACCTGTTACAGATAGAGTAGATGTCGTAGACAGACTTCACTAGAAGAACATGGATCAAACTAAACGAGTTAAAGATATGTTTTTTTTTCTCGGAGGGGGGGATTAAATTTAGTTGTTGATCCACACAAACATCACGTTGTGATGCTAAGCCTGATCCGCCCTTCAACCATGGACCCTGACGCAGTCCTCGCCCAGACGGGCAGACACGGTGGTTAGTTGAACATGACCACTTGGTTCATCAGGCACTTAGTTCAGATTTGCGTTTAGCTGAACACATACAGACGTCAGTCGAGGCCCCCAACAACTCCCAGTCAAAACCTCACCAGAACTGCAAATACACACCGAATCTGTTACATCCACGGTTTGGTTTCATTGCGCCCCTGCTGATCGAATTTCAAACTAATCAGTGTAGCTTTCGTACTCGCGTCGCACCGACAGTAACTGTATTCAGTGAAACGATCACTGACGGTTTACTCGCTCATGAATCTGCCGCAGATTTTTTGTTTTCTTTGCAGTGGCCGGTGAGCAAGGAAGCCGCTGCTGCAGTAGTTCCGTTTCATCAACTGCTTGCGCAAGGCGAGTGACCGGGAGGGAGGCGAAGGACAGCAACGGGCGTTGCAACAGCAGTTTCGTTGGCGTGCAGGAAATCCGCTGCTACAGTCCAGCAACGGAAACCCACGAAACCAGGGCAGATGGGGATGGGGGAGAGAGAGAGAGAGAGAGAGGAGCCGAGGGAAGTTTCAGGAGAAGCCGGTGGGGGTGAAAATGACCTGCCTGTGCTGCCTTTGGAAATTAAGCACCTGCTATGCTACCAGATGAGAACGTTGGTGTCAGAGGGGGTTGTTCTTGTTGATCGGCGCAACAAGAAGGCAGCGCCATCCGCCGTTTCCTTGTTGCGCGGCGCGGCGCGGCGCGGCTTAGTAAACTGAGTGAGCCTTTGTTTGTGCTCGGCGTTCACCTGCCGCCGGCCTGAAAGCACAGTGACAATATGGACAGAGACATGGAGGAGGACATCATGCAATGCAATGCTATGCAGGGATCGATCACACGAGCCATAGAGATTGGTGCTGAAGCACTGCAACAACAAGATTGCAACATGGTTGGGAATCGGTTCTTGTTGTTCATCTTCTTCTTCGTACAAAGGGAAGAGAAGGGGGAGAAAAAGAAAATGAAATAACAGAACAGAGCATGGAAAGAAGAGAGAGGGAGACGGTAAAAAGAGGAGGCAGCAGCAGAGAGTATCTGATCTGCCTTTGCCTTGCGCGGTTTGCGTTACAAGCGGTTTCTTTTGCATCCACCCATTCACAACCAGGGCATCAACATTGAACAATCTCGTCGATCTCATCTCACCTGCTTGTTGGTTGCAACTCGTCTCGTCTCCCAAGCAGAGTCATCAGCAGCGGCAAAACTGAGGTGTGAGTCAGAATCAGCAATGCCACGCTGCCCCACACCAACACGAATCGGCCACCGTTCGTCTCCTCTCCTCTCCCAGCCTTGTTCTTGGTGATTAACTTCTTAACCTAAGCTAAGCTAAGCACGTTCGGGTTCATCCTCGTCGTCACCGGGGCTCTCGTCTTTGACCGCCTCCGGTACGTACAACCGCCGCCGGATGGGCCACCGATCATGTCGCGCCCACGCCGAGGAAGTCGAAGAAGGTCAGCGCGACCTTGTCGTCGGAGCGCGCCTCCCGGTGGCGCGCCGCCGACGGCGCGGAGAAGGCGGACCGCGCGCTCGGCGCGAACGCGGCGGCGCGCGGGGCCGCGTCGTAGCCTGCGAGACAAAGCACACGCACAAAACGGCACGTCAGCTTGGGCACGACGTGGGAACGCACCATCAGAGCAGACCATGCAGCGACGACGTCGAGGACACTTACCGGGATTGTACGCGCTCTGGTAGAAGCAGGGGGCGGAGCCGAGGGAGAGGTCGGTGGTGCAGGTGGACGCGGACTCGTCGGACTCGCCGCCGCTGTACGCGCGGGTGTCCGCCGCCGCCGCCTCCGTGGGGACGCCGTGCGCGCCGGCGGCGGTGGCGGTGGCGGCGGCGTGGAACGGCAGCGGAGGGGAGCCGGAGTAGTGGTGGTGGTGGAGGACGACGACGGGCGCGTAGTGCTGCGGCGGCGCGGGCCCCGGCGAGGACGAGGACGACGAGGAGGTCTTGCGGCGGCGGAGCGCGCCGGACTGCTCTCGCTGCTTGCGCGCCATGAGGACGTGCCAGTGGTTCTTGACGGCGTTGTCGGTGCGCCCTGGGAAGAGGCGGGCGATGAGCGCCCACTTGTTGCCGTAGGCGCGGTGCGCCGCCAGGAGGCGCTCCTCCTCCTCCTCCGAGAACGCCCGGCGGTTGATCCGAGGGTCCAGCTGGTTGAACCACCCGAAAGCCGG